>NC_056725.1:636814359-637004359 GCF_019279795.1 Protopterus annectens
GCGATCGGAGGGTGAAACATTTTATTGGTACAGCCAGGACTTGGTTATGACTGGTCCAGGGGCAGTAACCAAAGAGTTGATGAATGTAGCCATCAGTAAGTTCCCCTCCCTTGACACTGATAAACAACATTTGTTGCACTGTACTCTGTATTACTGTAGCACACCAGGACCTGACAAGGAATATGAGCAAGAATTGTATAGAAACTGTGCAAACAGATTAGTATTACGTAATCTGTATTGGGACATAGAAGGAAACAGTGTAGTCAGCTGTTCATTGCCCCAAGAGTTCTTTGCACTTTATAAATCTAATCGATTACCAGATGTTAGCTTAACTAAGGACAAGAATGTAAAATGGGCAGACTTAGGAGAAAAAGTCACGAGATGGGAGAAACAGACAGAGTTAGAACTGTCAGAACAGGGAGTACAAAGGCAGAAATTAAATTGGATAACACAGACCCACCCAGCTGTACACTTGCAGTCTAGCGAGGACAGCTGATTAGCACTCTTATTGAAAGAGGAAGAAAATGCCTTACAAAGCATACCAGAAACTCTCTGGTCAACAGGAAAATCAGATGTAGGACTTATTCGCACAGCAGGACCAGTTACTATCACGCCAAAGTCAGTATTTAGACCACAAAAGAGACAGTATCCCTTGAGAAAAGATGCAGAGATAGGAATCAAACCTATTATAGCAGCTTTACTTAAGGAAGGAGTACTGGTGGAATCTCCCATGTAACACACCCTTATTTCCTGTTAGGAAAGCAAATGGAGAATGGCGTATGGTCCAAGATTTACAAGCTGTAAATGACACAGTAATACCAAGGGCACCTACGGTGCCAGATCCACACACCCTGTTGAATGATTTAAAACCTCAACAGAAATATTTTTCTGTGGTAGATACCAGCAATGCATTATTTTCGATACCGATACACCCTGACAGTCAACATTGGTTTGCATTCACATTTCAGGGGAAAAGGTATAAATATACGCGACTACCACAGGGATATTGTGAAAGTCCAACAATATTCTCACAAGAAATGGCAAGCAACTAGGTGGGATTTACCCCACCGAGAGGCAGTCAGATTTTACTTTATGTTGATGACATCCTGCTGGCAGCCCCCACCCAGCAAGATTGCAAAGAAGATACCGTAGCGTTATTACAATTTCTAGCCACTCAAGGACATAAAGTAAACAAAAATAAGTTACAGCTTTGGAGAAAGCAAGTTAAATACCTAGGATATGTAATATCCAGAGAGGGTAGAACATTAGATGAGGACAGAAAAATAGCGATTTGCAAGCATCAAAACCCACTACCAAGAAGGAAATGATGTCCTTCCTGGGTACGACCAATTTTTGTCGGAGTTGGATTCCAAACTATGCCTTGGAATCTGCACCTCTGACTAACCTGATATACAAGAAGCCTATGGCAGCACAAGATTTATTACAATGGACACCAGAGGCAGAATCTGCTTTCTGCAAAATGAAACAGTTGATAGCATCCTCATTGGTTTTAGGATTTCCAAACTATCATAAACGTTTTTTCCAAACTGTAGATTGTAAGCTAGGTTATATGACATCAGTGTTAACACAGCAGAATGTTGACAAACAACGCCCCATTGCTTACTATTCATCACAACTGGACCCAGTGGCACAGTCTTTACCCCACAGTGTACAAGCAGTAGTCGCAGCTGCAATGGCAGTGCAGGCTTCGGCCTCAGTAGTGTTGTTCCACCCTCTCACATTGAGAGTGCCTCATGCAGTCGTGATTATTTTGCTGCAAGAAAAAGTAGCATATCTTTCTCCTGCTAGGCATCTTTCCTGTATGACTATATTGTTGAGCCAACCTCATATGACAATTGAACGATGCACCTTGCTCCCAACTCCTGCAGATGGCACACCGCACAGCTGCCTGCAGGAGATTGAGCAAAAGACACTGCCTAGAAAAGATCTCACGGATGTTCCCTTGGATGATGCCGAGGTGACATACTACGTGGATGGCTCATGCAAAAGGGGTCCTACAGGACAGAACCTAGTAGGATATGCAGTAGTTTCTGATACTGAGATTATAGAAGCAAAATCTTTACCACACAACTTATCTGTACAAGCAGCAGAACTGATTGCCTTGACACGGGCATGAACCTTAGCAAAGGGTAAATGTGTGAACATTTTTACTGATAGCCAGTACGCTTTTTCTGCTGTACATGTTTTTGCGCAACAGTGGATAAATAGAGAAATGATAACATCTACTGGCAAACCAATTAATCATGCACAGTTTATTTTAGATCTTTTAGAATCTATTCAGTTACCTCAGAAAGTAGCTATTTTTAAATGCATAGCTCATACCAAGCAACAGGATAGAATTTCAAAAGGTAATGCAAGAGCTGATACAGCTGCAAAGCAGGCAGCTTCAGAAGTATTTCTTTTGAATGAGGAATTACAACCTTCTGAAATTTTAGACTTAGAAATGTTAAAAACAATGCAGACACTTACTACACAGGTTGAGAAACAAAAAATGAATAAAACGAGGAGCAATTCTCGAGAAAGGGCTGTACATCTCCAAAGAGGGAAAACCGATATTGCCATCTAATTTATTTAGATATGCAGCTTTGTTGAGCCATGGGCAGTGCCATGTCTCAACAGGGGGGATGGTACAGTTGGTGAACCGAGTGTTCACAACATATGGATTCATAAACTACACTAAAAATTTTTGTTCGTCATGCCACGTTTGTAATAAACACCATGCACAAGGGGGATTAAAGTCCAAGCAAGGGAGTTTCCCTACACCACTGTATCCATTCCATATTATCTGTATGGATTTCATAGAATTGAACAAATGCGAAAATAAAAAGTATTGTCTTGTCATTGTAGATATGTTTTCCAAATGGGTGGAAGCTTTTCCGACCAAAAATCCAGACACAGCTACTGTTGCAAAAACCCTAGTTAAAGAAATCATCCCTAGATTTGGCATACCGGAAAGGATCTACAGTGACAATGGCACACATTTTGTAAATCAAACCATACAACAGTTGAGCAGATATTTCGGGATTTCTTTAAAAAATCATTGTGCGTATCACCCTCAATCTGCAGGGTTAGTAGTAAGACACAATGGAATTTTGAAGAGCAAGCTAAGAAAACTCATAGTAGCGACACAGAGAAATTGGGTGTGCTGTCTGCCCCTTGCACTATTGAGCATGAGAACTGTTCTGAATGCAAAAGGATTGACTCCTTTTGAGAAGTTATTTGGACGGGCATATTATATACCTCAATAGAAACCTCTCATGCCTGCAGACCAGGAAGCCGACTGTACACTTGCAGAATACATGCGTAAGTTGTTGAATTTTAAACATTTGTTGCAGTTAAATTCTGTTTCAGATAAAGAACAAACCAGACCATCGGAAGCGGCAGTGGCCCCAGGTACCTGGGTCTGGGTGAAAGTCATCAAGAAGAAGAACTGGATGACACCAAAGTGGGAGGGCCCATACCAAGTGCTCCTATCAACACCCACTAAAGTCAACATCGCGGAGCGAGCTTCTTGGATTCACCTGACACACTGCAAACTGGTTAAAAACTTTGAACTAGACAAAAATCTTGTTACTGTTACACAACAAGAACAAAAATGACAAAATCCAGAGCAAACAGGAATGCAGAACAACCACAGAAGTATTGCATGATCATCCTGTTAACTATACTGGTGACAATGGTCTTTTTGCTGCGGCCTTTCCTTTTTCCAGCCACACAAGCTGAACTAAATAAACGTGATGCGTTACTCATAGACTGGCACCCGAACTTTAACACTTACCAGGCAATTAAATATGTGTATGCTGAGACTTTTAATGTTTCAAATTGCTGGATTTGTACAGCTTTACCAACAGCATACGGGGGATTATTAATGACTGCAGTCCCCCTAGGGGTCAATGAGACCTGGGAAAACTTGATTTATGATACCACAACTGTTAAATCACAAGATAAAATAGCATTGCACTTGTCTGTTCCACAGAAGGGAAATGTGTGTTTTTACAAAAATGATACTGTTCAGGTGGGTTGGAGCAACTGCAATGTGACTGTTCCTTATAAATGTTACACCAAAGCAAATAATTCAGGTTCTTATTGTAATACAGACTATGATTCATTTCTTGAATTGATGCATAAAACAATTAATGAAGTACAACATAATTCTGTTCTTTTTAAGCAACTGTCTATAATTGATAAGAAAATGTTTCATGCAGGGCAAGTATATGTTAATAGCCAAGTTACTACTAAGGCAGAGGATTGTTATTTTGTGTGTGACAAAAAGGCATATAAATGGTTACCTGAGAATTGGTCCGGCAGTTGTTTTTTGGTTTACCTGGTTCCGGCCATACAACACACTGCAGTTTTGCCTCGAGGTAAAATTCGAAATGCCCGAGAGGTCACCAAGAAACCTGTCAAGAAACCTGAGAATCCAGTGGGACAAATCGATGCGGGTTGGAGAAACCATCATTCTATGAGCAATAAACTGACATATATGGACTTGAGTGATACTGTTATATCGTGGGCAGGCATATTACCAGCATATGGAGCAGTGAAATCGATTTGGGAGCTGAGAAATCTGTCTAAACTCCTTGAAGTAATGAGCAATGCAACTTTTTCCACTCTTGAATTAGTAACTGATGAACTGAATGCTATGAGAACTGTAGTGCTTCAAAACTGCATAGCTCTTGACTTCACCCTAGCGGCGAGAGGCGGTACTTGCACTTTAATCCAAGAAGAATGCTGTTCGTATATTCCTGACCATCAGCAAGAGATAGATAACCACCTTGAGGTGATTCAGCAAGTGTCGACCATGACCAAACCATGCCCAAACCCACTGACGGACTTTTTCCAGAAATTGTTTGGGGGTGGGGTACCATCCTAATGAACATCCTGATTGCCATTTGTGTGGGAATGCTCCTATTAGGAGTGTGTGTTTGTTGTGGCATCCCCTGCATGAAAAGATTGATCAAAGATTTTATAGACATGTCAGTTTCTGAGACCATGTATCAAAGTACTGAGTATGAAGAACTGTTAAAGAATGAAACACTTTCATAAGTTTAAACTGAATGACTCCCTTAACTGCAAATCCTAAGTGGAAGAGATTAGGAGAAGAAACAAACTGTTTATGCTTTTTTGAAAGTAGAATAAAAGTATCAATAGGGGGGAAATGTTAGAAAAATATGTATTAATGTATGTCTTTTAGTGCTTTTAGAAGCCAAAAGGGTTAACACATTTATTCTGTTTCATGCTGCATAAATCCGTATAAACTGCAAAATGCTTTCTGACCTTGTATTTTCCAGCACAGCTAAAAATCCTTGTTTATGCTTTTGGAAATTTACTGAGAAGCAGATGATTTCTGCTTGTGTCAGGAAAATAATGAATAGAACAATACCGTTTCTATAAATGTTATTAAACCTAGACAATTAGCTCTGTTTGTGCTATGAGAACATACACAGCTGCAGAAGTAACAGATAAGTAGAACAAAGACTGCTTGAAGAATATGAACTATAATCAGTGTTTGCTTTATGCTTGAATTAGCAGAGTACCTTGAATTGTAACACCGCATAGTAGAAATTTGTAACTAGCTGGTGGTCTCCAAGGCCACGTTATTTTTCAAAAAGTTTCTCATAAATCTAGTAATGTCAGCAGAAAATTTTGAACAACATCTGCTGTGAAACAATATTGTAGGCTTGTATTTGATAACGTCAGCCTTAGAAGGCAATGTCTTGTAAAACAGTATAAGAATGGCTTACTTCCTGTAATTAGTTAGACAAACTCTGTATTTGCATGTTTTTGTCTCCTTGCCACAAGAATTAAAAGTGCCTTAACTGAACCTTATGTGTATTGGTCTTTGAAGTTTTTTCCTTTGACAGGATACATGTTATATATATATTTAGAGAGGCCAAATGAGGTAGGATGTGACTCAAATATTTGACAAACATCTAACAACATTGACTAATTATGGAGATATTGACTTATCTAGTCAGCATTGCTGAAGGTGATGCAATGCCTGTAAACACAGTGAAAAGCCATATCAGTCAAAAAGCAAGCATATGTGAAGGCCAATGTAAAACCGCACATACATGCTGACATACCTGGCATGTACTCCATTAACTTCAGCTCTGGTGGTGAGAGATGAAATGCCACAATGGTGTAAAAACAGACACATACGCAATGACTCAGTGGGAAGCAGTACACATCATCATGGTACTGTAAACTGTGTAAAACACAGTCAAGGCAGAGATTCACATACCTGATGGCTAACACAGATGTCTGGAAGGCAAGGGACCTATACAAATTAATGGAACATCACTACACATATGAGCACAGTGTGGTGACACTTGAGGATAAAGCAGTATAGCAACTGGATAGACTGTAATACCACATCTGTCATTCTTTGATGAGGCTAGCCATATTTGTTGTTGTGTTGAATCTGTAGGTTAAAGTGGAACACGAGAAACAGTTTAGTACAAATAACTCATAACATCAGGCAGTGGCAGGCAAAGGATATACATCACCTTAACTGAGTACAGAGGCACATACCTCACATGGAATGATGATGGGCAGAATGTGATGGCCCTGTGAAGGTGAACAGAACAACATTGCACATGGTCACAGTGACACTTAAGAATAACACATGGTCACAGTGACACTTAAGAATATCACAGCATAGCAACTGTATAGACTGTATTACCAGGTCTGTTATTCTCTGAAGTGGTGAAACATGTTCCTGTTTGTGCTGAATCTGTAGGCTAAAATGGAACATGAGCAATAATTAAGTACTAATAACTCATAACACCAAGTAGTGGTAAGCAAAGGATACACATCACCCTAAGTACAGATACACATGCTTGACATGTGACATTGATGCATGCATGCAGTCTTGCCAAGTTTTCCCCAACCATCACATTTTGTACAACAACATCAGGCAATGGCAGGCATTGTGTCACTATGAAATGCACAAAAACATGCAAGACATGTGAATGAATGTCTGTGAATTTCAAGTGCAATATGCTGTTGTGTTTGTGAACAGTGGACTTACAAGTACATCCTGGGACACCAGCCTCAATCCCTCCTTAGTGGTATAATGAGAGGCAAGGAATATTGTCATTTCATCTGGGGGTGGTACAGGTGGCCCACTACAGTGGCATTCATCACTTCTCATATCAGTAGAAAGTACAGTTTTGTACCTACCATAAATGTAGATGTTCGAGTGCTAATACAGCTGCAGTAATCACAGATGGGTTCTCTGCCGTCAGGCAGGTCCTCGGTCGGCCAAATTCCAAAGTCTAGGTCCGGCATCGGTTGCTGTCACTTTCTCTCCTGACGTCAGTGAGGCCAGAGTATATAAGACGCAGCCGACGCCATGTTCTTCAGTCTTTCTTGCCCCAGATGTCAGGTGCCCCCTGAAGGAAGGCAATACATAAATTATATATATATGTATATACATGCAATGCAATATAGTCCAAAATCAGTAGTTGCAAGCAAATAAACCATAGAAGGATAACCCAGTCAGGTTGTATGAAGAGGGGGTTAGGCCCCATGCCTTAACCAAGTGGGGAAGGAGGGAGGGAAACCTGTACTGCAGCTGTATTAGCACTCGAACATCTACATTTATGGTAGGTACAAAACTGTACTATGTTCATCGTGCATACAGCTGCAGTAATCACAGATGGGTAGAGTCCCAAAGCTACGCACAGGGTGGTAGGTACTAGGTGGAACTGGGTTGAGCCAGAATGCCTTGCAACACAACAGTGGCAAAGCCTGCTCTAGTTTTGGAATATAAAGGCAGGTGGTAGTGTTTTGTGAAGGTATGTACAGAACTCCAAGTGGCTGCCTCCAAAATATCTTTGGTAGGAACTCCTCTGAGGAAGGCTGTAGAGGTAGCTGTGGCCCTGGTGGAGTGTGATCTGATGCCTGTAGGAACAGATTTCCCATGATAGGAATAACAAAACCGTATGCAGTGGCCTATCCACTTTGAAATAGTCTGCTTGGTAACTGGCTTCCCTTGAGCCCCTACAGCATAGGACACAAAAAGTTGTTCTGATTTCCTGAAGGACTTTGTTCTGTCCAAATAATAACGTAGCTGCCTATGGATGTCTAAAGAGTGTAGCAGCCTTTCCCCTTTGTTTTGAGGATTGGGGTAAAAGGTAGGTAAGTGTATGGCTTGATTTAAAGCTACCCTGGATACCACTTTAGGCATAAATGACGGGTTGGTACGAAGGGAAACCCTGTCCTGATGGAAGATGAGAAAGGGCTGCACCGCCATGAGGGCCTGTAGTTCTGAAACCCTATGAGCTGAAGTGATGGCCAGAAGGAAGGCTGTTTTCCAGGACAAATATTGCAAATCTGTTGAGGCAGCTGGTTCAAAAGGAGGCAATGTTAATTTTTCTAGTATGTAATTAAGATCCCAGGCTGGTATTGGTTGTTTCCTTGGTGGTCTTATATTCTTAGCCCCTCTGAGGAACTGTCGTAAGAGTGGGTGAGAAAATAAAGGTGGATCCGTGTTGAATTCTGCAGAAATGGCTGAGGCATGGATTTTTATGGAAGAAAATGAAAGTCCACTGTTCAGCAGCTCAGCTAGATACTGTAATACCTGAGGCAAATTCAGTTTTCTAGGGTCCTGGCCTTTTTTCTCATTCCAAGAGCAAAACCGTTTCCATTTTGCGGAGTAAGCCTTTCTAGTAGATGGCCTTCTGGCCTCCAAAATGACATCCTGCACCTCCTTGGAGAGTAGGGTCTGTTGTGGTGCTAAGGAATTTTCCATGCAGTGAGATTGAGTGTTTTCAGCTGACTGTGAAGAGTTTTGTAGCTGTGCTGAGTCAGCAGAAGAGGCATCAGAGGTAGGGACCAGGGAGGAGTATATGTTAGGCTCCTCAGGAGCGGGTACCAGTGTTGCCTTGGCCAATCTGGAGCAATCAGTATCATCTTCGGTCTGTCTGCTCTTGCTTTCAAGAGCACCTTGGGCAGGAGAGGCAGAGGTGGGAAAGTGTAAACTGTCCATGCTGTCCAACTGAATGAAAGGGCGTCCACTCTCCAGGCCTTTGGATGAAAGGTCCTCAAACAAAACTTTTCCAATTGATGATTCCTGTGGGAGGCAAAAAGATCTATGTCTGGCCTCCCCCATGCTTAGATTATCTCTGCAAACACCTAAGGATGCAACTTCCATTCGTGTGGATCTGTCATATTTCTGCTTAGATTGTCTGCCAGCATGTTTTCCAATCCTGGCAAGTACTGTGCTTGAAGTTCGATTTGCCATTCCAGAGCCAAGTTCCAAAGAGTCATGGCTAGTCTGCACAAGGGGTATGAATGTGTTCCTCCTTGTTTGTTTATGTACCACATTACTGTGGTGTTGTCTGTTCTTATCAGTAATTGTCCTGGATGCAGGAGGTCCTTGAAAGCTGTAATTGCATTTATTACTGCTAGCATTTCTTTTTGATTGATGTGAAGGTGCTTTTCCTTTTGGGACCATTTGCCCTGAATGCACCTGTCATGTGCGCCCCCCAGGCGTAATCTGAGGCATCTGTTGTGATGACTTGATTTGCTTGAGGCTTGCAGAATGGGAGACCTGTGTTTGCTTGACATGCTTGGGCCCACCATAGAAATTCCTTTTGCAAACATGGAATTATTGGTATTATTGTTTCCAAACTGTGACTGTGTTGAGACCATAGGTTTTTAGGTACCATTGAAGTTTCCTCATATGCAGCTTTGCACATGGGATTAAAAGAATGCAAGATGCCATGAAGCCCAGAGCCTGCAGGATTTTCCTTGCAGTAAGCCTGGTACATTTTGCTAGTATTTTGAAGTACTGAGTTAGTTGCCCCTGTTTTTCTGGCATAAGATAGGCCATCTGGGTGTTTGTGTCCAAGTTGGCACCCAGGAAAGTTATTTTCTGAGATGGTGTTAGCCTGGATTTCTCTTTGTTGATTGTGTATCCCAGAGAATGCAGTAACCGTGTTACATAAGCCAGATGTTCCAGAAGTATGTGCTTGCTGTCCACTTGGATCAGGCAGTCATCCAAATAAGGGTAAATTTGTATCCCTTGAAGTCTGCAGTAGGCAATCACTGATGCCAGGCATTTTGTGAATACTCTGGGTGCAGTAGATAAGCCAAAGGGCAATGCAGAGAATTGATAGTGGATTGAACCTGCAAGAAATCTGAGGTATCTTCTGCAGCTTTGTCTGATTGGGACATGCAGGTATGCCTCCTTGAGGTCCAATGTTACCAGCCAAAACTCCTTGCCCAGCATGGGAAGAAGCTGCTGTAATGTGAGCATCTTGAATTTTGGTACAAGTAGAAATGTGTTTAGGATGGATAAGTCCAAAATGGGTCTCCAGTCGGTTCCTTTCCTTGGTACCAGAAAAGTCTTGAATAAAAACCTTGACCTTGTTCGTGAGTAGGTACCTCTTGTATAGCTCTCATGCCTATGAGCTTTGAAATTTGTAGTTGTGCCTCTGCCCTTTGATTGTGTGGCAGGTTTGGCATGCCTCTCATTTTTGGAAGAGTGTGGAATTGAAATTTGTAGCCTCTGTTTATAACGTCCAGGATCCATTTGTCTGTTGTGACAATATGCCAATTTCTTGTAAATAATGCCAGCTTTCCTCCCAAAGGTGCTGCCAGCTGAGACTTGCTTGGCATGGAAATGAGGGAGTCATTGGGTTTGTTTCCTGTATTGTTGTGCACTGTCTTCGCCACCTCTTGGTGCTGGAGTTTGCCATTGTCTGCCTCTATATGATCCTTGTGATTGCCCTCTGCCCCTTGTGCGTCTGTATCTACCTCTTTCGGGCTTGTCAGTGGCTGGAAAGGACCAGTTTTCTGAAGGCCAATTTCTGCTAAAACGTGGTGGTTAGACCTGTAGAAAAGCTTTGACAGTTTGCATAGATTTGGCTTTTTCTTCCATTTTCCGTAATATCTCCTCAGCATTAGTACCAAACAGCACATCCTTTTGTAAAGGAGCATCTAAAAGTTTAGCTTTCACATACTCAGGCAAGCTTTGTTCCCTAAGCCAGGCATGTCTACAAATGACTGATCCTGTAGCAGCAGCTCTACTTGAGGCCTCTAGGGCATCATAGCCACATTGTAAGGTGTGTTTACCCACTTGCTCTGCACTATGCATCATATCCTGCAACTCCTTCAAATCTGGTTGTTCAGGTTGAGACATTTTATTCCTTAATTGTGATAACAGGAACTGTTGATATTTAAGCATATGAAACTGACAATTTAAGGCCCTCATGGCTAGGGTGGCCGAGGTATATACCTTTTTTCCCCACCTTTCTAAGGATCTTGACTCTCTTTCGGCAGGAAGTGGATTCTTAGCAGTAGAGGCCTTCAATCCCTTGGAGCCTTGAGAAATGGTTTCAGGGTCAGCATTATGGCTTTTGTAGAGAAATTGGTGAGAGTTAGGAACTCTGTAGTACCTATCAGGTTTGACTGGTGCAGGAGGCAGGGAATCCGGGTTAAGGCAAGCCTCCAAATAAACATCATCAAGTATGTCCAAGACAGGAGGTATCGCCAGAGGTCTGTGTTGAGGTAACAAAAGAAATTCCCTAAGTCTTTTCTTGGAATCGGAAAAGTCTTGGTCTTCCCAATGGAAGTGTTCCCTCAAAGTGTGCAAGGTTTCCCCAAAGGAAAAATCCTCAGGAGGAGATACAGAAGGAATGGACTGCTCTGCATCCGAATCTTCAAAAGGGGAGTAAGAGTGTTCCTCTACATCAGAATGTTCTGATAAAATGGAGCCCTGATCAGAAGAGGGAGAATCTTCCTCCACTCTGGGTCTCTTGTCTGGAGGGGGCTGGGAACCCCTGATAAGAGTAATTAAATCCTCAGCCATTTTAAGCATCTGTTTTTTAGGCATGGGGCCTGGAGATGGGCCCTGTGCAACAGGCCTCTTGGGATGCCTGGCTGATTTGGATTTAGTGAAGGCCTTAATAGAAAAGGAAGATGAGGGTCTAAAGACACCATGGGTGGAAGTGGACCTGTCCACATAAGGAGGCTCAACACTGACAATGGCTTCAGTGGTTGTAGTCTGGGAAAGGGCCGAGGTACCTGCGGTCTCGGTTACAGAAGACACCGCCAAAGGAGTGTCGTCGGTAGTCAGGGACTGCAAAGGCGTCTCGCTGAGAACCGGACCACGTGTAGCCGGTTTTGGTGTGGTGTCGGTGGGGACCGCGGACCTCGCGTGTCAGTCCTTGTCCTTGCGTTTTTTGGACAAAACGGTAGTCGGAGTCTCCGACGACATTTTATAATCAAAAGCTTTACCAAAAAAGTGTTGGGCGAACTCCGCCCGACGCTTAATAGTGCGTTTATTGAAAGTAGCGCAAAAGCGACAGCCCGAGACGTCATGGTCTGGGCCTAAACAAGGTATGCAGAGGAAATGGAAATCCTTATGCGGTATTTGCTTCCCACAAGAAATACAGTTATTAACTTTTTCTGACATCGGTCTGAGGCAAGAAAAGTTTCCCCAACGGGGTACTTAGCTTTAATGAAGACTTCGGTTTCCAATTTTTCGTAATTCAGGAGCTGGCCGACCGGCACTTGCGAACTGCTTCTGCTTCGGGCACCGCGCGGCAAAAAAGACTGAAGAACATGGCGTCGGCTTTGTCTTATATACTCCGGCCTCACTGACGTCAGGAGAGAAAGCGACAGCAACCGACGCCGGACCTAGACTTTGGAATTCGGCCGACCGAGGACCCGCCTGACGGCAGAGAACCCATCTGTGATTACTGCAGCTGTATGCACGATGAACATCTACCCAGAGCAATCACCATGTTAGTGATGTCTCTCCACACATGGTTCTTCCAGAATGTATCCTCCATCTTTTCTAATAAATTCCTGCTGCTTGACACAGGGTCTCCAAAATTATCTCACTTTCCCTGTATGTAAAATTGTCATGTCTACTTCATGAAGACATCTGTAAAAAGGTCAGTTGCACATATCAGAAGGTATACATGTAGAGGAACTATCAACAGATCAGCATTTAAATTATACATTATTATAATTCCCATTACACACATTCTACTGCTATGCACAATAACAGATGCCAATCATGTGTCTTGCAATCATGTGCAGATACACATAGTAAACATACATAACATGTAGCAGGTACTGCTTATGTCATTAAATGTAAAGCATACATTTGCAATGCAGACTCCCCATACAACAACTTAAGCTATGTCATATATCCACTGATGGGCATAGAACACATTTCTGTGTGAATGTTGATAATCATTAGACATTCACATAAACCATACACCACCACTTCAGCAGGAACAACTATAGGTTATTCACAGATATAGGCATATGCAGAGCCAACTATCCCTACCATGTTACCTACAAATATTGTGAATATGAAACAAATGTCAATGCAGTAATTCCCAAAAAGCAGCATAGTTGTGTAATGTACCCAAATGTGAATAACATATGTAACTATGTGTGACAAACGACACCTCATAACAGTAAAAGCATATGAACATGAACATCTTAGCTGTGCTGTCTCCATGTGAACACAGACAGAAAATAACAGGCTTTACCATTAGGATATACTACCACTCTCACTGAATGGCATGGGAACTTAAAATGACTCTGTATCAACAGATATCTCCAAAGTATACTTTGTATATCTGATTTGCGGAAGGCCTCATAAACTGTCTTTATCCACAAATACCACTACTGAGTAACAGGTGAAACTGCATTACTGGCAGATATGATCGGAATCCATCCATATCCACAGATCACTGGGGCTGATGTGACTGTATCCACACACCTGCAAATTGGAGAAATTGCACTGGCAATGATTGGACAGTTATTCATAAACATCCATATGAGGGAAGGCTATCGCTGCCCTTCATGTAACTGACATATCGATGTACAGACAATTTCACATTGCAAACTACTTGAAATATGACTTACAGGGTACACACAGGATATTGTGAATGCCATAGATCAATACTAAGCACATTAGTTCAGAATATCAACACTAGCAACTGATCCCATGAAAGCTTGCCTTTTGGGAAGTGTATGTCAAGAAGGTATACCTAACAGTGAAGGTATGTCCACACCAACATCTATTAAGTAGTATTTCTGCTATACATAATAAATGAGCTTCATTAGCATACAATGTTTTGGAATCATATCTGTGAATGTCCACATACGCTCTGGAATCTTGGTGCACTAGCCAACAGCTCAGCATAAGTGTACAGTGCTCAGCACAAATGAACAGTAGTTGCCATTGAATGTACACATGTAGCACACACATCCAATGCCTACCAGTATACTGCTACCATGCTATGTGCACCACTTTTAACATATGATGATGATACATTTTAAGATCAATCCCTTGTTACCTGTGAACTGAGTGGTTCATTAAACAATTTACACAAGACATTTCTTACCAGTTTTTTCCATAATTCCATGGAGATGTCAATGGGGAGGAGGCAGCGGCACATCCGAGCATTCAACTGGATGGATAAAGAGACTCTTCAGATACTGGCTGCCTACATTGGACATTAGAAGACACACCAATGGAACTTATTCCAGACTGATATGTGTAATAGGATTGCAAAGGAATTTGGAGGACATGCCGTTATCTTCAGAGGTGGCATGCAGGTCCACACAGCTAGAACAACATCCATTGTAGCGACCATGAACAACTTCTTAAGAGGATCACCAAGGTTCAACAACAGCCCTCCAATGCCTGCAGTAAGTGACATGTTCCACATCCTAATATCTATTACATACTGCTATCATTACTGAACAGGTATTGTGCTGTACTGACATATGACTCCTAAGTACTGATTGTATGTTCAGCCACATGTATTGATCTCTAAAGGAGTAGTGGAATAGGATGCACACATACGTTTTCAATACTCAGATTTAATTTATATTGATATGATATTTCTTCTGTATTACTAGCAATAAGTTAGCTGTAATGCAAAATACAATGGAGTAGTATACCATTAATGGTCGTATGACTGTGCATTCCAAGGTCATCTGCAGATAAGCAAGGCCAGAAATGCAGGTGTGTAGGAATGCATAGTAAAAGTATTTCTCATTCATGACTGCATGTGTTCGTTTGAGTCATCTGATTTATACTGTTATTTATTAAGAGTCCCTAGTACACCCTGGAAGAACCTGTACTGTCCATTAGCTCTACTGATTGAGTGAACCTGAGTGGATATGGGCTCAAAACTCACCAAATCAATGTTAATCAAATTGTTTATGCATTAATTTATTTTTATTAATTTTGCATATATGATTATGTTGTATGGTTAGGTGCTGCTTTATGAACATGTTTACATGTATTTTATTGCTATATTTAATTAACGTCTACAGTGAGTAGGCCTCTGATGATTTTGCATTTCTTCATTGAGATTATTCCATGTGATGTAGCTTATTAACAAGGATGTCACTGTGATTCCATTGCAATACTTATGGAAAAACTAAATGACTAAGCTCATTCTTAAACGTTCAGTAATGACTGTTCACAAATGTTACCATCTGGGTGCATTAGGAATATGTGAGGAATATGTCAACAATGCAGGTGGGCAGGCATTAAATATGAGTGAACTATGCAATTGTACTTGTTTTACAGCAAATGTGCATATGCAGTCTGAAGACTTTGGTGTAGCTGAAGGGGTATCACTCTAGGTACTGTCAGTGATTGCAGTCTTACTTGTTATGGATTTGTGGGTTCTACTCCCACCACAGTCTTTTTGTCTGTCTAATGCCCACCTTGGCTTCTATTAGAAATCCATGCATGTTTTGTTAAAAAGAATATCTGTAAGGTCATCTTTGGGTTGTAATGCATACATACAATGCATCCATTTAGGCTGTGGATGACTATGCATTTTGTCAGTGTCTGCAATGCCTTGAAAAACACAGATTATGTAAAGTTGAAATATTAAGACACCATACTCAGTCACACAGAATGGGTCCTTAGATGCCATTTACCTTTATTTTGCAATACAGTACATATACATATTCCCACAACTCTCTCTCTGTAGATATATATCTGTACATATATGGCATGGGTTATAACAGAACCATACTAAAAAAAGAAACAGTAGAATCTATAGAGATCTGAATAAAGAAGAGAAGAACCAAGACTTCAGCATCAGTTTTGAGGTGGAGCAAGCCAGAGACAGCAATACCAGAAGAATTCTTGGTAATGAACTTTACTTACATCTTATTGCACAGACTCTCTGTTAGCAAGCAAGATGCTTTTATGTTTAACATGTAATTAGCACCAGAAAAAACTTTTTTATTCTCTTGCAGGGCTGAACCCAAGGGGCTCCTTTACATGCACTCAACTGTGCCATTTGTTCCACAGCAGGGGAAGCTGGGATTCCCTGAGCTATGCAAAAACCATATAGTCCATTAAGTTCCTTCCTGGGAATCACAATCAGCTCATCCACTCCATTGCAAAAGTCAAGTGTTAAGAGCATGCTAGTTTGCTGGTCCTGCGGGATGGCTGACCCTCCCTCCTGATGCATCAGCACCCTCTCCTGCAGTGGCTCTTCCAAGCTCCACTAAACACTGCCCTCTGAGGGGAAGCATGCTTCCACATGCTGCGCTCCCATTTTTTTTATTATGCATCTTGCACACTGCAATGCAGGCTTGTTAGACTCGTGCTCCATGAGTTGGAACACCTAGAACACCTATTACATATCATAGGGAGAGCCAGTCACGTCCCTCCTCTCTAGGATGGGTAAGCCAGCAATGGCTGCTTGTTCCCATTCTCCTCTCTACCTCCTACAATCACCTGAGCAGCTATACTAACATATACTATCCTAACATAAGTAGCCTGTAATGTAGGTACAGCTTTTTCCTCTCTACACCACAGAACTGGCCTAGCACTAGAAAAAGTTTTTGTTTTAACAAAACCGCATCATTTTTTTATTTTATTGGTGAGTTAGCCTGGCATTTTGTATTTGAAAAATAAAATTGTTGTTTTTATATCACGCTCCAAGCATCTGCTCTTAAATTCCACAATGTGTGTGTGTGTGTGTGTGTGTGTGTGTGTGTGTGTGTGTGTGTGTGTGTGTGTGTGTGTGTGTGTGTGTATGTGTGTGCATGTGTTTGTGTGTGTACTCGCACATGCATGCATGCGTATGTGTGTGTGTGAATAATAATACCAATCCATGGGCATTATAAGGAAATAAGAAACACCCAGGGATGTTATGAGGCCCAACACTATAGCTAGTGGTACTCCACAATAACACCTAAAATAGTGGACATTAATGCACTTGTCTTACAACTTCAATGATGGTTTGTTTGTTTTTCAGGCTTCTTATTCTACTTTTTATTTGTAAATGATTTGTGCTTGCTTTTGGTGTTGTTTAGAAAAATTAGTCCTTTTTCTTTATTTATTTATTTGTTGTGGAATACTATACATCATTCTTTCAAGAACTGATTGCAGTGCAGTATGAAATTCTGATTGAAGATCTATGTGTGTGTGTGTGTGTGTGTGTGTGTGTGTGTGTGTGTGTGTGTGTGCGTGAATAATGCCCAACAGTCTGAGCATTATAAGAAAATGACAAACTACACATGTGTGTTGCAAGGCCCAACATTATATCTAGAGGTTGTCTACACCTCTGAAAGCTCCATTAATTCTCTAGAATACCTACAGTGGAGGACGTTACTAAACTTGTAAAACAGCATGTGTGCTTGTTTTGCCTTTTCTTTTCTATTTTTCTTTCTTTTTTTTTTTTTTTGCCCAGCTTTTCTTTCAAAAATTGCAGATAAATATGTAATTCTGATTGAAGATGTGTGTGTGTGTGCGTGTGTGTGTATATACTACTTGCACATGCATGCATGCATATGTGTGTGTGTTTAAACTAATTCTACATAGCAGCTTTTGGCATTACAGCACTTACTTGAGTGGAGATTTTCAAAGTTAAAAGTCAAAGAAAACTTTATTGTCATTCAGAACTACACCACAGTGTAGCTGAACAAAATTGTGATGCTTCATTCCCAGTGCAAAAACATACATACAGAGAAGAAGAAGAACGAAATAACATAATAAAAATAAAAGTACAAATAGAATAAAATAACATAATCACCAGACACACTTTACATATAAATAGAATTGAGTAACAACATGTACATGACATTACTATACCATAATAACTAAGCAGCATGTGGAATGGGCAGCATGAGTATTGCACAGTGTGATTTATATTGCACTTCATAGAGTCCCATGGTTAGTTAAGGTGTGAACCAATGTTAAATATACACATCAGTTAGTTATTGCACATGAAAAAGCTTAATACTTATAGTGCAACAAAGCCTGGATATGTAAGGATCTGTACAATCAAGTAAATAGGATAACTATGTGGTAGGAACTGAAGAATGCATTGACAGTCTCCTAACTCGAACTGGAGCAAGTATTTTAGTAACGCAGTACTAAACAAGTGCTGTTTGATGTACCCAAACTGTACTTCTCTGACTTGGAAAGGAATGACTGGCAAAGCAACAATCTTTATTGAATTTCATATCACTCACAAGTAAGATGCAGTATACTTAAATGATTCTGAAAGGCAGCATTTAGCATTGGCATTATAGCACTTTCTGTTTGGGGAAGAGCTGCTCCAACCTTCATTACATATTATGGAATGGGAAGCATGTTGGCAATATTCTGTAATAATACGTGTTATACCCAAACTGTATTTCTTTGACTAGAGCTTTGACATGAGAAGGGTATAAGAATAGCTCTCAACCTTCCATAGTAAAAATGTGAATCACTATCTCTCATAATGTGAAAAATGGGCAAAAAAGTAGAGCATCTACTAATACCTTCAACCAGGAGTTGCACATAGTGCTGAAAATCTATTGCTTCATACTTATAAAAAGTTGTTTTGGAGAATTATTTTGATTTGATATTATTTATCATTGATATGTGTTAGAAAGTCATACCAACAACTATGTGTCAGACTCCTTTGATGTGAAACAGTATGGAACATGGACTTTTTATGAGTCCTCATAATAAGGCAGAGTTGAGAGGTATGGGTTTTGTGAAGCTGTGACACTTTACATTGTGTACAGGTAGCACAGTTTAAAGTCACATACTAAACAAGTAAAATTAAATTGTTATACATATTTAGTGGTCGGCAGTCATATACAATGTTTACAAGGCTATCTATTAGTCACAGACAGCATAGGTTGTGCAGGGAAGAGTGAAATTGATTTATTTACAGGTGGTTAGGCAGCAATAGATAGTAGGGCACTATTAGAAGAATCATAAAGTCAATATAACTTAGGGTGTGGGAGTCACTTTATGGATGGGTAACAATTAGGGTATCTGCATTGCCAAAGGCTGTAGAATAACCTACAGAAAAGAAAACTAAGTAACATACAGAAAAGGAAATGAAAAAAGGAATTAATTTATAAACTTGTTGGCCACCCTGCAATTGCTGGTTAATGTTTTTTTTTTTTTGTTATTCTTGTAAGACTGAAGTGCCATGGTTTAAAAAAATAGCTCCTTGTTCAACAATGGGTTGATTTTTTTCCCCTAAGATTCCAGCCACTGAAACACCTATTCAGTCAGGCCTTCTTTCCTGTAGTAGTTAAACTAATTAGACAGCCTTCCTCTTCAGCCTCAGAAACTACAACCAGTCTGCCTCCACACTGCAACAAACCCCAACAAAAAGAAAATATTCCCCCACAAATAAAATACACCTCAGGCCTAATTCTGTAAAGTTCATTAAATCTGGTGCATTACACTGATACAGTGGCAAAGTTGCAGATAACAATGTAAATGTGTCACAGTGAACTCCAAATATTTTATTTTAGTGCACAAAGGAGTATTTCAGTACTAACAGTGCACTGAATATTACCAGCAAGTAATCCATAAGTAATTAAAAATTGCTGTCAAAGCACGATGTACATAAACAAAATTAGGAAGTGAATCTCACAATTCAAACATCCTGACAGTCTTAAATACATATCTATAACAGAATCTCTCCAGTAAGCTTAAGGACAACTACTGAATATCACCTTAACTCCGTTATTATACAATGTGCGCTCTGTTATGGATTCTGACAGAATCTATAAATTTTCAAATAGAAAAAATTAAGAAAGACAAAGGGCAATCACAGCAGCAGTGCCACAGCTAACATTAGCTAAGAATGGGTGCTGGACTTGTGTGGGGTACACAGGTAATGCACACACCAAGGAAAGAGATAGAAAGGAAGATGTAGGGTATGTGAAAAGAAGAGGGACACACTAGAGGAATGCTGGACTAGGAAAATCAGAGGGAAAGTTACAGGGGCATGGGCAAGTTCTTTTTTTTTTTTTTTGTGGGAATAGGCCCCATTTTTTTTTTTTTTTTTAAGAATAGAAGGAAAGGTAAAGATAGCGAAAGAGGAGGAGAGGGCCATTACAGCAGGTATACCCATAGACTAAATGTCATAACACATGATAGACAAAGGTTGGAAAAAGCAGTAAGGACAGGTAATTTACACAGATTGTGCACCACATAACATGGGCAATGAAAAGTCAAACAGGGTGAGATTCATACTAGTCATGATGAAATGCAGAAAAACATATCTACCTATCCACTGTCACATTACCACATGTATCAAACTGTGTGTCAGTCATACCTGGATGTATTTGACAAATGGTAAATGTGTGTTGCAGGGTAAAAGATAGGGATCATAA
Organism: Protopterus annectens; assembly: GCF_019279795.1. NCBI lineage: Eukaryota > Metazoa > Chordata > Ceratodontiformes > Protopteridae > Protopterus > Protopterus annectens. Next base: position 636,835,027 of record NC_056725.1, read on the forward strand.
CACACACTGGATAAATGAACACCTATCCAAATGATCTGTCACAGTGCAAATGTAAGACAAGCAACATCACAGATGAGCAAATGCAAATCTAAGAATGCTAGATAACTCCTGCAGAGGACCAAACCAAACCTCCAATTAAATAAGCATAATGCCAAACAGCAGTATGGCAGCAAAGCAGCAAAATGGCTGCTAAATACACAACTAGGTGTGCACAACCCAAACAAACATGTAATTAAATGCATTAATGTGACACACATATACCATATCAAAGGCAACACACAGGTGTAGGCACATATGCATGACTGTCAGTGGCCTAAATGGTACATGCATGAAAGAAATGTCAATACACATATACACACATCAATGACATGTAAGTATATTTGTAAAAATCTAACACTACGACTTAAAAAAATATAAGGTTATGCATATGAATTTCAACAACATACACTGGTTAACACACAAGTATAATGAGAACATGGATGTATTGCAAGCAGCAGCCAGTGACTTGTGTGCAGATGTCATGCATCCTTAAAATGACCATACATTTGGCACATGTTCACCATGTCAACAACGTAATACATGACAATGGCCAATAATTACACAAAGACAAACATATCTGCAAAATATATTACATAAATTTGAAGGTGTAAGTGAGGTGGACAACCTGGGCCCACATCAGGGAAAAGCAGGACAAGGTAAGTTTACACAATGCAAATGCATGTGTCCAACACACAGGGTACTGTCAAAGCCAACCCAAAATACATTGAAGCAAACTGAAAATGTATGTCACATGGGAAGACAGATTCCTGATGTCCATCGAAATGGGCATGTATAAATCACACTTACACCGTAATGTGCAATCAACAGGCATAGGTAAGCAAATTAAAAATTTTAATCACATGAACATATCCTATCATGCTTATGTTGAATAAACAACCACAGGAGATTGTCATACACTCTTACACTCTGCTCGTTACTGAGCCGAGGATACTCCTGTGAGCATCATTACAACACATCAATGTTAAGTCAATGAATGCTTGCATGTCAAGGGTACAATGGTGTCTCAGTATGGGTCAGTATGGGTTGGACTATGTGAAGAGATATGTACAGTCATCAGTTAATGTGCACAAGTATTGCCGGAAGGTGTGAACTTATGTGAGTAAGGAATGGATGTGGAAATGTAACCTTTCTTTATTTAATTATTTGACATTTGTTCATCGGGATAGTCCATCTGAGCAAAAGCCCTTTTTCAGTGGAGGCCCAGGGAAAAAAGCTCCACAGTACAAGTAACCAAGAAAAATTTACAAAAATTAAATACAATATACAATAAAACAGTTAAGCAAATGTAGATAAAGCTACAATATAGTAAGAGGTATTATAACACTGAAGAAAAACATAGCAAAGAAATATACAATAAAACATTTGAATGAATTTACATAACACATTGAGTTATCCTCACAGGGTAACTGTACAATACAGAGCAGTTGTAAGTGAATTATGTTGGTAGAGATGGGAGGAATAGAGAGGATTGTGGTAGAGAAAGGGGTGGATTCATGTGAGATGATTACAGAGGCAAATACATGTGCTATTAAGGCACCTTTTGAGAGTTTTCTTGAATTCGTGGATGTGGGAAATATTTCTAAGGGTCATGGAGAACTTGTTCCAAGCAAGAGCAGGAAAGAAGCTGTAGAGATTCTGTCCAATAGATTTTTTAGGTTTGTGAATTTGTAAGAGACATTGGTTCATAGGTTCATAGGTAGGTACTAGGCTATTGGCCCTAGGGCCAATATAAGCCTAGCCAAATGGTACCCTGGCTTTTGCCACCCAAGAAAATTATTTTCCTGTGCCCCTATCAAGCAGAGCCACAGAAGTGATCCCCGGGGTGAATTTCCTATCGGCCATCTAATCATCAAGATTTGTCTTGAAGAGTGCTAATGAGGAGCTTTGTTTTGCTATAGGTAGGTAGTTTGTTCCAGAGTATGAGAGGTCTCTGAGACAGGAATCTATCCCTCCAGCATGTTCTGTTTATTGTGGTGACAAGGTTTAGGTCCCTAGAGCGTGTAGCTTGGATTGATTGGGATTTATTTAAGTGGAGCATGTCCATCAGCTCTGGGTTTGACATAGCTTTGTATGTTAGGCAGAGATCGCCTCTGAGTAGGCGATATGTGACAGAGTAAAGCTGGAGTTTTTTGAGACGGTCTGCGTAGGGCATTTGTTTGAGGCCAGTAATCCTCTTTGTGAGGTATTTGTGTGGCCTTTCCAGTTGTTGTAGATGTCTTGTGAGGTACATACCAAAAGGGGCATTGTACTCTATAATGGGTCTAATAAGTGATGAGTAGAGGGGAACAATGACCTCTATTTTCCTGGATGAGAAACCTTTTGTGATGAGGTGTGCCATGTAGAAGGACTTCATAACTACTGTGGCGATGTGATTATCAAAGGAGAGACTACTGTCCACCTGTGTCCCAAGGTCTCTTATCACACTTTCGGTGTTAACTAGACTACCGCCTATGCGGTAGTTCATGGGTACAGAGTTTTTACCAAAAGGGATGACAATGCACTTCTTGGCATTGAGCTTGAGGCCATGGCTTTGACACCATGCATCTGTCTCAGTGAGGCCCTTTTGTAGGATCTCCACATCATTAGGAGTTTTGATTATGGCTCCTAGTTTGCAGTCATCTGTGAACTTTGTTAGCCAAAGACATTCTGTGTTAGCCTGTACTTCAGAGAAGTCGATACCAAACCGGAAAGGACTTAGGACTGAACCCTGTGGTACTGCACTTGTCACTGGTCTGAAGTCGGATTTAGAGTCTGCTACTTTCACAGTGTGGGTTCTGTCAGTGAGCCAGTTGGCAACCCATCTTGTGACATAGGGATTTATACCTAGTTTAGTGAGTTTATCTATAATTCCAGAGTGGGGGATGGTGTTGAAACTCTTGGCAAGATCTAGATAGGCTGTGTGAACCACCTTACCCTCGTCTACGGCTTTGGTTACTGCTTCAAAGAAGTCTATCAGCTTTAGGAGACATGATCTGCCTTTTACAAACTCAACCTGGGTGGGGTCCAGAGTTTGGAGATTACCAGTGTCTTTGTTTATAAGTTCCATGATGATACTTTCCATGGCCTTGCAGACCAGGCTCATCAGGCTAATGGGGCGGTAGTTCTGGGGTCCATGGTGGCTCCTCCCTTGTGGAGTGGGATAACCGTCACTGTGTGCCATTCAGCAGACACAAAGCCTGAGGTGAGGCCATGATTGAACATGATACTTAGGTGGGGTGCCAGTTTGTTTGGTAGTTCATATAGAACGCAGCCTGGGATGTTGTCTCATCCCATGGATGCTGTGTTCTTGGCTTTGGAGAGTGTGGTTTTTACCTGTCTGCCAGAATGTTGGCAATATCAGTTGGGTCTATATATTTAGTGCCATTGTGCTATAACTCAGAGCAGATCTGAGTGTTGCCATTAAGATTCTTGACATAGCTATAGAATGCTTTGTGGTTGTCTTTAGAATCAGTGGCAATTTTGTTTTCGTAACTAGCTTTGGAGGATTTTATGAGGGATCTCAGCAACTTACTGAGGCTGACCAGGGAGCTCCTCCACTCATGGGATTTTACTCTCTTTTGCAACAGTTTCTTCCTTCTGTTATACAGTTTGTTTATGGCAGGGTTCCACCAGATTGGCTTCCTTTTTTTGGAGGATAGCGTCTTGGTTCTGTTTGGGATAGCATGATCCATGCACTCGTGCAAGTGCTTATAAAGTGCAATTGCATAGGATTCAGTAGTTGTAACTGTATTGTCCATCTGCATGTGTGTCATGAAGTTCATCACTTCTGTCTTAAGAAGCATGAATTTGAATTTTGGAGAAATTTTTTACCATGGTTTCCTTAATGGCGGGTGGGGGCAGCATGTGGATATTTAGGGTAATTAGCTTATGGTCGGATCGGACCAATGAGGCGTTGACTTCAGGTGTGGAACACCAGTCACTCATGTTGGTAATGACACACTGGCTGTTTTTCAGCTGGGATAGAGTCATATGACAAGAAATTATGTCATTCTGCAAGCTATCTCAGCAGTAATATTTGAGATATTAATTTAAGAACTCTCTGAGAGAGACTCTGTATTCTCTATTTTGTCTTTGACCTGACAGCATCAAGATCCACTCATCACATTTGCCTTGTTGCTCTGTAAGTAAGTTAACTATGGTATAGTTATTCTCTTAGATTCAGTCAGGAATATAGTGAAGTATAGTTTATATGTTTTCTTTATTTATTTGAGACTATCCTGCAATGTTGTTTTAAATATTTCTGTGATTTTTTTAACTCTGATGTTACTGTGATTATATACTATTTTTTGTTATTTTATTATTTATTATTAAAAATATTTAAATATTTCCTTGTGGCTGATATTTGTGAAACATATGTAAGTTCTAAGAGTACTTGCATATATATTTATTTACACTGTATAGACACTCCTAATAGCCTTGCTTTTGTTGTGTGTGTGTGTGTGTGTGTGTGTGTGTGTGTGTGTGTGTGTGTGTGTGTGTGTGTGTGTGTGTGTGTGTGTGTGCATAAATCAAACCTCAAAGAGTGTGTGTCAGCTACTTGGGCAAGGACAAGAAGCCCTGGTTTGGCAGAGAGGGTGCTGGAGGTCTTGGTTTGGTCACTCAGCTGAGATCTCAACTCTATAGCTGTGCCACTGGGGAATCTTACTGGGGATCTGGAGAAAGAGGAAGAAACCAGCCTTGGAATGACTGTGGTCTCTGTGTCCTCTTAAGGGAAATTGCACTTGATGCAGAGAGCTGCATCTGGAAATACTGTGTGAGTAACTTGTCATCCTCTCAGTGTGCGTCCACCACTGGTGCTAATGGTGAGGATCGACACTCCTTGATTACTGGTCCAGTGGTGGGGCGTCACACTGACTCCCTCAAAAGATAAGGATAAGGTGATTGTTGAAGATAATTTAACAATAAATGACAAAACAACACCTAATAGCATTTTTGAAAATAATACCATATTGCACAAAACTTTGTCTGACTGTGAAGGGCCAAAACAACTTGCCTTGACTTTAGGTGCTTCGACCACCTCACTTTTGTGAACAGTTGAATAACAGCAGCTATATTAAAACTTACAGATAGCCTATGGAAAATTTGTAATGCACTAGAAACATGCTGTAAGGCAAAGCTTGTTTAATTAATTCAAGTGCTTTGAAATTTGATTAACCCTACAAAATGTTTACCAGCTCAAAGAGCTAAATGATAGGAACTATCACAAGTCTGTGGTCAATTAAGGGCTAACTTGGCTCTACTTGATAGAGGCACTGGGAACTAATGTCAGGCGGCACAATGCCAGGGCAATTCTATGGGCTAGGCTTGTAAAGGCTGCAGGGCCATTAGCCTAGTACACACCTATGAACCTAAGTATGCAGAGGTACTGAAAGTAAAAAAAAAAAAAAAAACTAGATAGGATTATATGACAGAGACACTGAAAGTAAAACAAAAACAGACATGATATCAGCCTTGTTTACAACTTAAAAAATTATTTGTAACTTATAAATTTTCCATCTTTTCAAAACTGTCATGACCCTGCTGAACTTGTTGTTTATACCAGACTATAAAATACTGGTCAGTCAGCAATTAAACTGAATTCATCAGCATAGCATGGGCAGGCATTTTAATGCTAGTTCCTGCATTACATTGATTTGATCAGCACAGATCACTGGCATGCACTACGAGTTTAAAAGAAAATGCTAGTGCCTGCATTGCACTGATTTGAACAGATAGCTGCACTGTTAGAATTTCAGTGAGCAATGAAGATCACATTGATGCTTGTAAGTAGAAGATAATTTTGATAATTAATTTTGAATAAATTGCTTAAGTTTTGCCTTGGTGTCTTTTGTCACCTCTTCTCAACACTATTAACCTTGAAATCTAGATAACGGACCATTTATTTATTTATTTAACATTTGTTATCCAGGAAAGTCTGACTTGGAAAAAAAGCCAATTTTCAGCAGACGCCCGGGGAGAAACACTCTAGATGCATGTCTTTGTCACGTGGAGGAAACCGGAGTACCCAGAGGAAACCCACACAAATGTAGGGAGGAAATGCAGACTCCGCATAGAAGGCACTCCAGCTGAGAATGGAACCAGAGAACCTCTTGCTTTGAGGTGACAATGCTGCAGCTGCACCACTGCACCATCTGCACAGACATATAATAGTCTGTAGCAAGCTATTCTAAGGTTGTGCATTAGGCCCGGCAAGCCAGCACATAAAAATCTACTGCCAATCATTAGCAGACAGGAGTTCCGCTGTGGCGACCCCTAAAAGCCGAAAGACACAACAACAACAACAATGGATTATGAATATATTTGTCAGAATTTGATGAATAATGAAGTTATTCACAACCATGCACAAAATAAACATTAGTATCAATAAGCAGTGATGTACAGAAGAATATCCAACTATGTCTGAAATAAACCAAAATAATTTAATGATATGTTTTTCCTATGTGGGTTTGAACCCATAGCATGCTAAAAATATAGGTATGTGCTTGTGTTTATCCATACTCCTGTGGATAACAGCTGAATAAGGAAACTTCCAACACTTATTGGCCATTATAGTCTAAAGAAATAACAGCTATCAACACATAACTCAAAATATATGAGTAATCCAGTCAGACAGGTATTCTTCTTGGCTTAAACAAATGGGTCTGTAATAAGAATGTTTACTTTATTTGGAGGAATGAGGTAAATAAATTATTTTTGAGTTACTGTTCACACATATACAGGTAGAGTAGATGATACTTTTGCAGTATGACAACTATGAAATGTGTAGTCATCAACAGCCTAGGTGTTAAAAGCATCAGTGATACACAACTGTAGTGGACTTGTGAAATTAATTTGTTATATGTTGGAAAACAGACGTACATCTACAAATTTCAGAATTATGTATATTATAAACATTAGTACATAAATTAACAGCATGGGAATAGAACCCATACTTCTATGGGGAGCAGTCACCATGTCTCCTTAATTAGCCAGATGAGATAATTGTCAGAACAGATACTTAATGGTTATAAAAGCCATGTATCTCATATATTTGGGATACAGCTCTATCTCTAAATTCAGTAGGAATGCTCAGTTATATGTAGGATTGTGACACTTACTGTAAGGATCCACTGGATGTCTCCACACCTCAGCGACACTCCGAAGAAGCTCATCTGTGTCCCTCCAGTGTAGGTTATTGAGCAGTAGCAAAACTGCACTCCAGTCCAGTAGATCCCTGTACATCTTTGGTGCTGTCTTGCAATCTGGTTCCAGATATCAATCATTGCAAAGTTCCTTGGCCTGTTTCATCTGATGCACCACTCTAGTATAGATGGTCAGCATCTGTGTGGTCTCCTCCTTAGTCCAGCTGGGATCATAGCCTCCTGGAAGTAGTCATCTCAATACTCCAATGGAAAATGTAGTATAAATAGAGAAATGCTCACTCAGGTCCCACTCAGTTTGCTGGTAACAATGGTCTGTAAATGTATCAAAATCAATATTTAAAAGTGGCTCATGTCATGTTATCATATCATTGGGAGATAATGGGTATGTGCTACACAGGTAACCATTTATTGATACCTACTAGGTACTTCTGTGGAGCACCTGCCTGTCATACTGAGTTATTGCTTAATGAGCCAAATTTTGAGAAGTTACTCAAACATGCACAAATGGGATTCTAAAACCTGGAATTTTAATGAACCTCATTAATTATGTATGGTGCAAATGGTACTTAAAGATACGTGCACATTAAGTGCTTTTACTTTCAGTGATACCTGAGTTATACGTAGTTGATAAGGTAAATTGCCTCCTGCTAACCTTTCTGTTTTCGGAAATATTACCTCTGTTAACATTACTCATTCTTGAATGTACCTGTTTGGAATTATTTTTATCAAAAATGCGTGCTTTAAGACAAATGTCTGTAACTTACTGGAGTGCTGTTTGATTTACCTTTATGCATATGCAGTTTTCCATATGCAGTTGCATAGACAGACTTACATAGCAAAAGTGATCAGTACATAAAGACAGATTTACGGATCATCTGTATGACTTACAGGTAACCCCATAAACTCTCTGGTGTATGTACATACAGAAACCTATGGATTTTGACATATTCCATGGGCTGAATTCTGTAAAGCTCACAGAAGCTATTTACCGACAGTGTAGTATGTTGAAGGAAGACTTCAGCACACCTGGAGCAGATGCAATTTCAGAAGACATGCTGAAGGTAGACTGAGTACATAAAAATTCAGCGCAGGATCATGACGGATTCCACACATGCCAGTCTGATTCCAAAGCACACCGTGTGCAGAAAGTGCAACTCAAATGTGACAAACAGCCACAATGACTCCATTTCTAAAATCTTCAACACATACTCTCCAGACACTAAGGAATTCAAACGAATAATATGGATTACAGAGAAATCCATAGCATAACAGAAAAAAAAATATATAAAAATACAACCTACTGTTAATATACTGCAACAGGCTGCAGTGGTGCAAATAATAAATGAGGATGTGACTGTGCATCCAAAAAAGCAGACAGCTAGAGTCAGAACAAGGCTGCAACTAAACCAGTTGTCAGACCAGCAAATAATTGACAGATATTGCCTAGACAGGCATATGCTGTAGGTTGTCTGTAACATGTGTGCTGCACACATGTTTGTGCAGACCCTGCGAGTAAACCCCATTTCCTTGAAACCAAAGTGTATCTCAGCTTGGGTGCACTTGCATCTGAGACATTCCAGAGACACATGGAGGATGCTGTAGGAGTATCACAGACAGTTGCCAGTCCTATCCTGGCAAAATTCCTAGAAGCAATGTGCAGCAAGGTGGATGACTACATATACTTCCCATCTACCCTCACTGAGTGGAGAAATGTAATGCACCAATTCCACAACATAGCAAACTTTCCCATGTACTTGGTTCAACAGATTGCACACACATACTTATTGAGATACCAGTGCCTCCAGAAGCAGACCAATACATAATCAGAAAGGGATGGCCATCCATCAGCTGCCAAGTTGTGTGTCTAGCAGATGACAGTATAATAAATATCATGGCAGCACACCCTGGAAGTGTACATGATTCTGCCATTTTGAGAGAAGGTGGATTCATGGCTGCATTCCAGCAAGGTGAAATATCTAAGGGACTGCTACTGAGTAAGTACAGGTAAGTAAGGATCTCCCTTGCAACAATATCCATTCTGACCAAAAGTGTTTTTATTTCCCACAACAGGTGACTGTGGTTATCCACCTGAGCCATGGCAAATGACCCTGTACCATGAACCATCCAACCCTGCACAAGAGGCCTACAACAAAGCACATGCAACCAGAAACACCACAGGTTCAGATGTCTGGATGCATCCAAAGGAGCACTGCAATACAAACCTGAGAAGGCAGCGCAGATGATAACTGTGTGTGCCATTCTGCACAACATGCTAACCTGAGCACATGGCAGTCTTCAAGCTGCAGGTGGGGATTAACTACCCCAACTGACACAAATGTCTAAAGAGGACATCCCACAGTTCTCTGAAGAGAGCAGGAAGACACATGGGACAGAAGTCACAGGGGTAGGCAACACAGGATGAGACCACAAGTGCAGGTCCAGGCTACTTGGCAGCTTCTGACCCAAACATTTGAGTCATGACAAATCACATGTACATGAGTACACATACTGAACATTGATGTTTAGGTGTTGCCCCACCACAGCAACACAGATTTCATCTAATGGCAAGTACCTACTAAACATACATACTGAGCATCATACATAACATAAACATAATATATTCCGGACTTCCAAGATGGCTGCACATTGAGTAACAGCATAATTCTGGCTCTCCCAGTGTGAAAACAGAAACTCAGAAGAGAAAGCCAGTGGACTTATATTTCTGGGTAAATTTCAGCAACTGTTTAATACGTGCACTGCCTGGATGCTAGGAAAAAAGAAATACAAAGGACCTGAAGGAAAATCAGCTACAAAAGGTGAGGAAAAATATTGACTGGGAAGAGTACTGCAGCTGTTAAGTAAAAATCAGTACAAGCTCCAGACATGACTTCCAGGAACCTAGAGGAAAACTTAAGATAACTACACACAGAGCTGATTAAAATAAATGAAACACTGATGGAATATAGCAACTCAAATAACAAAAGGCTGGAAAAAAATGGAAGACTCTTTAAACAGATATTAAGAAGAGGTGATAAAACTGCAAAAATCAGAGGTTGAAAATGCTGGCTAAATATAATACTGCTTAAGAAGAGATGTTTCAAACAAATAGTAGAATTAGTGGACAGAGCATGTAGGGAAAAATCTGAGATTTTCTGCTGTACCAGAGAAGCTGGAAGGAACGAACTATATTAATTTTATGAAAGCACAAATAAGCAAGTGGACTGGTATTCCACAGTAGGAGCTGTTTATTGAAAGGTTACATTGTGTGCATGCTCCAAATCTGGTTATGAGAAAGCAACCTAGAACTTTAATAATAAAGATGCAATCCTACCTTCAGAGGGAGATGATTCTGACAAAACCGTGGCAGAAGGACAAAGTACTAAAAGTGGGAGAGAGCAGAGTATTTGTGGAGAATTACTCACTGTACACCAGGCAGAAGAGGAGTAAATTTATTCCACTATTCAGGGAATGCCAAGAAGCAGGCATGAGATTCAAACTGCTGTACCCAGCTATCTTCAAAATATTCTTTCCTGGAGGGACAAAATCATTTTTGATGCAGTACATGCTAAGGAGGAAATATAAAAGTTTGTTCAACAAAAAGTGAGCTGTGAAATAGGAAATTATGCTTCTTGCTCTTCTGGTAATAGAGAACACAGAGAGACTGTACTAGTGAAACCTTTTCCAATGTTTCAACAAAAAATGCTTGAGAGAAGGAAAAAAAAGCACAAGACTTGAGTAGACAAATTAAGACTACTTTGGAAATGAAGCAGAGACAGGATTTGGTAGCTGGAGATGAACAGAAATAAAATCAGTAACTTGGAAATTGACAAATGTGGGACTTCAAAGCAATAATTATATTTGTGAAACATGAAAAATCAAGACAATCTGGAAACGCTGTACTTTTTTGACTTGGCTAAACTTGTAGGGGGCTCTAAAACATGCACCCTACGTCATGTCATTAATGTTTGGAAAAATACTTAGGAGGGGAAAGAGGAGGGAGAAAGTTAACTAACTGTAAGTAAAACAAAACTTAATATTTTTAAAGTACATGATTTTCTTTGCATGCAATAAAGTTGTTCGCAGTTGTTTTAAGTGTAATGGGGATACTAATGTAAACAGGTGCTCTTGTTTTTTTCTATCTTCTTATCTCTTTCTCCTTGTTCAGTTTTAAGAAATGTAGGCACTGCAATGTAAAAAAAAAGAAAAATCTGCTCAAAAGAGCATGACAAAAGAAAAACTGATCTACATTCTTGCATAGGGGAATGACTTAGCTTGATCTAGTAACAAGTTATAAGAGAAAGCAAGTAAATGAAAAAGAACATTGAATATTATAAAGCTTTTATTCTGGCTAATAAATGTATGCTTTTAGTAGCAACTTTTGTATCTGGTCCTCATGTCTCCATGGAGACAATCCGAAAAAAAGAAATGGCTAGGAGATGATGTTTTCTGAAAGTATTCAAGCGTTTTCCTGGCTGTGAGAGCGATACAAGTAAGACAACACCAGACAACACTTAGTAGAAGCACAGGCTATACCATGCGTCTTAGCATGGATAACCTTTCTTTTAGGTTAACCCAAGTCTCTGAGTGTGGCTGTCAGTTTGTGACATCTGCTCCTATTAGGAGAGTAAAACTTCAATATTTGTGTGTTAGTATTAAATTAATAATTTTTAGGGGGCTATTGGGTGTGTTTTTGAGGGCTTTCAATAACACATAAAGTTTTGTAAGATGTGACAAAGACTCAAATGGATATGGCAATAAACAGCTGTATAAAAGCTCAACCTGCCAAACAGTGTATGCATGTAACACAAAAGCTGGAACTAGACATTTAACAAAACAGCTGTTACATATAAAAAGTTGAAATAATAACTTTTTAACACAGTGAATCTTTCTGTAATGTCTTTAAATGTCAATGGACTCACAGATAGATGCAAACAAGAAAGAATAGTGAACTATATTAAAATGTAGAGTGCAAATAGTTATGCTACACGAGACACACTTGGAAAGAAGTGAACATGTGAAATTGAGAAAAAAAGTTTTCAGGATGATTATTCAGCAGAATACATGGGCAAAGGAAAAGAGGTGTACTTATTTTAATTGTAAGAGGATAGAAAATATAATAATGGTTGATTTGTAATACTAAGGGACTACAGGCATGGGAGGAGGATTACACTGGCATGCATTTATATTCCACCTAAAACTGCTATAATGGAGCATAAGAAAATTCTGGGAGAAGTAAACTGCTTTCAGCAAGAAATATTACCTATAGGTGGGGACTGGAATTTGATTTGCAGCAGTGAAGATGTGTCAGGGGAGCCCAGAAGGCAATATATAACAAAGGATGGTAGATTGTTTAAGAAATTTATAAAAATATTTGGAATGGAAAATGTGAATTTGGTGCTAGCGAGTTTGGAGTGAATTTACATATTATTCCCCAAGGTAATAGAAACTGGGCTAGGCTAGACAGAATTTACATTTCACAGGAACATGCGCATTTAATTGAAAATCTTGCATGCACCATATAGCCATTTCAGATCATGAACCAATAATAACTAAAATAAAACACAGAGTAATGAAATAAAAATGAGACACTGGTGCTTTTCAACCTATCTGTTGAAAAGAGAGGAATTTAAGGAATGGATAGCAGAAATTATTTGTGAGTTATTAGAAAAGATATATATATATATATATATATATATATATATATATATATATATATATATATATATATTCTGAAAATATAGCTAGGGAGTGGGATAAAATTAAGGTGACATTTAACAACAGGGTGGAAATAAAAGAAAGAGCGATATGGTTAAGAAGTAACGGGAATTATTTAGTGGGATTAATAAATGTTAACATATTGCAGAATAGGGGGAATCTCACAAAACACAAACAGGAACAACCGTAAAATGCTAAACAGAAAATAATATCTATGAGTTTAGAAAGACTGCTGTTAAGCAACTGTTTTTGATAATAACTCTACAGCACAAAAACATTTAGCACAACTCAGGCAACAGAAAGTAGAAAGGACTGTCGCCAAGACTAAGGAGCCTATAACAAGAAAGATAAGATATCCTGTACAGGTACTACAAATATTTTGGAAATTCTATAAAAGCATGTATAAAGCACAGAAATATGGAAATCAAGAAAAGGTACAAATGGAAATGTTTATGGAAGAATTAAATATGCCAAGGTTAGAGGTAGATGAGGCTCAATTACTAATAGTTAGGATAGCAGGAGATGAGATAAAAATGGTGATGTATAACCAATACACAAGAAAGTCCCCAGGAATAGATGGTATTTGTGTGGACGTTTGGAAGCTAGGAGTGAAAAATGATACAGATCTGGAAGGTTTTGTTAAACGGTATTTTTAAGAGAAGAAGTACCAACATCCTGGAAGAAAGCTGTAGTAGCTGTAATACCTAAAGAGGGAGAAGATTCATCAGATCCAGCTTCATACAGGCCCATTTCAGTACTAAGCCATGATTATATTTATGTCTATAATGACTAAAAGAATGACAAAGGGGATACCAAAATTGATAGATATGGGTCAATGTGGCTTTGGGGAAGGGAAGCAAACATTTGACGACATTAACAGAACATTGATGATCCACAGGGAAAAAGAATGTAAGAAAATACCACTGTTGTTGATGGGTCTTGATGCACAGAAAACATTTGACAGTAAGCTGGGACTTTATAAGCAGGACAATGGAAGCATGCACATTCTCAGATAAAATCATCAGGTTGATTAGGAGGATATATGAGGGATCTGAGGTGAAAATTAAAGTGGGTGGGTTTCTCTTTGATAATTTCTGCTTGAGCAGAGGAACCAGGCAGGGGTGTCCTCTTTCCCCTTTGTTATTTGCATTACATTTAAAACCACTGGCAACGAAAATAAGGGACTCAGAAATTCAAGGATATAATTAATATGGCAGTTGAGAAAAGCTGGCTCTATTTGCAGGTGATATTACAGTAAACTCTCAGTTTGATCAGTCACAGCATGAAGGTATGGGAAAGAGTAGTGGAAGCAAGGTTAAGAAGGGACGTGATAATTAGTGATCAGCAGTATGGTTTCATGCCAGGAAAGAGCACTACAGATGCGATCTTTGCTCTGAGAGTGTTGCTGGAGAAGTACAGAGAATGTCAGAAGGAGTTGCATTGTGTGTTTGTAGACTTAGAGAAAGCATATGACAGGGTGCCTAGAGAGGAGTTGTGGTATTGTATGAGGAAGTCAGGAGTGTCAGAAAAGTATGTAAGAGTGGTACAGGATATGTACGAGGGTAGTGTGACAGCAGTGAGGTCTGTGGTGGGAGTGATGGATGCGTTTAAGGTGGAGGTGGGGTTACATCAAGGATCATCTCTGAGCCCTTTCTTATTTGCAATGGTGATGGACAGGTTGACAGACGAGATCAGACAGGAGTCCCCGTGGACTATGATGTTTGCAGATGACATTGTGATCTGTAGTGAGAGTAGGGAACAGGTGGAGGAAACCCTGGAGAGATGGAGATATGCTCTAGAGAGAAGAGGAATGAAGGTCAGCAGGACTAAGACAGAATATATGTGTGTGAATGAGAGGGAGGATAGAGGAATGGTGAGGATGCAAGGAGTAGAGGTGGCAAAGGTGGATGAGTTTAAATACTTGGGGTCAATAGTTCAGAGTAATGGTGAGTGTGGAATAGAGGTGAAGAAGAGAGTACAGGCAGGATGGAGTGGGTGGAGAAGAGTGACAGGAGTGATTTGTGACATACGAGTACCTGTAAGAGTGAAAGGGAAGGTCTACAAGAGGGTAGTGAGACCAGCTATGTTATATGGGTTGGAGACAGTGGCATTAACAAAAAGGCAGGAGTTTGAGCTGGATGTGGCAGAATTAAAGATGTTAAGATTTGCACTGGGTATGACGAGGGTGGACAGGATTAGGAATAAGTATATTAGAGGGTCAGCCCAGGTTGGAAGGTTTGGAGACAAAGCCAGAGAGGCACGATTATGTTGGTTTGGACATGTGCTGAAGAGGGATGCTGAGTATATTGGGAAAAAGATGCTAAGGATGAAGCTACCAGGTAACAGGAAAAGAGGAAGGCCTAAGATAAGGTTTATGGATGGGGTGAGAGAGGACATGCAGGTGGTTGGTGTGACAGAGCAAGATGCAGAGGACAGGAAGAAATGGAAACAGGTGATCTGATGTGGCGACCCCTAATGGGAACAGCCAAAAGAAGAAGAAGAAGAAGAAGAAGAAGAAGATTACAGTAAACTCTCATTTACCTGGCACCCATGGGGATTGGTAGATGACAGATAACTGTAGTTTCTGGTAGCTTGAGAGTTACTACTAAAAATAGTCCTGACTAATCCTGTACCCTATACTATTTGTTTGGTTTGACTTGTTCTCAGGGTGTGGAGAGAGGGAATGTATTCCTGTCTTCCTTTTTAAAACTCTAAAACTCTAAAAATGTAAGGTATGTTTCTGCAGGGAGAAAACATAAAGTGCAACACATGGAAATTGTACTGTATTTCTTAATTTTTTGTTTTTTGCTGGTTGCTTGAGAGTGCTGGTTGCTTGAGATCTGGTTAACTGAGAGTTTACTGCATTTTATACCTGACAAAACCAGTAAAGGGCATTTCAGTGTTGTGGAACATTTTGAGACAGTTTCGATCTTTTCAAGATACAAACATTAATGATGCTAAAACAAATGCAATAGCTGTAAATTTTGTACCCACACATGAGTTATGGGGACATAATAAAATGAAGTACTTAGGAGTATGGATTAAAATGATTCTGGTGTGACAGCTACAGATATGTGGGTAGAGATTAAACAAAAGATAATACAAAAATTGAGAAATTGGAACCTCTGTTATATGGATATGGATAGTAAGATTAAGCAGTTAAAATGTTTTTAGTTCCTTTAGTCTTATACACAGGTCAGGCATATTTTTATCAACCAGAGGAGAAGTTTTGGATATCAGCTAATAAAGAGCTGAAGGATTTTGTCTGGGAGGGGAAGATGGCAAGAGTCAAGTGGGATAAATTGATTCTCCCAATAGAACAAGGCAGATTGGAATTACCTTATTTGATGGGGTATTTCAGATCTACACTGTTAAGGCTCCTATATATAGCACAAGCAGAAATCTATAATTCAAAGTGGAAAGGGATGATGATAAAACGGGGGAAGTTCAAGAAGCAAGGAGAGGCTATGATTTTGGATGCAGATCTTAAGGAGAATAACAATAATCATATGGAATATTATATTCATAAAGTAGCAGAAAGTATTCTAAGAATTAAACCAAGATGGGAATGGAGAAAGGAGATTCTGCTGATAGAAATGACTGCAATTAGGGATACAGACAACAGGCAAGAGGGGGATGGGATTTATTGGAGAAAATTGGCAAAGGAACCAATGTACTGGGAAATAGCTAGAGAGGGAAAGGTAATAGAATGGGAAGACACCAAGAATTTATTTGGACTGCAGGTTAGAGATTGCCTTTCCTATTGAGGATTGATATCAGAGTATAGACAAAGAGAAAAAATAAGGCGTGCTAAACAAAATATCAGAACAGAACCTGCCGTTAAAAAAGGAATAATTAGTAGAGCATAAAAATTATTGCATGATAACTACAAGAAATAAACAAAGGAGGTTAGAAAAGATTGAGAAGAGAGATTGGATAAGCAATTCACAAAGAAACAATGGGGATTACCTTCAGTTTCCCGAAAGACGGCTTTACTGACATGCATTACACCGGCAGGTCAGTTCACTGACATTTCCAAACCCGCCGTAAACCACGCAGTTAGTAAACACTCGGCCATACCGACAAATTACACTACCTGAAAAAAACTGACCCACCGATGTGAGGGGCTTCACCCCCCACACCCCACTTACTAAATATATCAACTCCGAGAAAGCACTACTGCGGGGGTAATGGGCAAAGTTCAAGTTGATGGCCGAGTATTTACTAGCCACGTGGTTAACATCGGGTTTGGAAATATCAGTGAATTGAGGTGTCAGTGTAATGTATGTCAGTAAAGTCGTCTGTCGGGAAACTGAAGGTAACCCATATATATATATATATATATATATATATATATATATATATATATATATATATATATATATATATATATATATATCCCAAATATGCAATAAAATCTAGAAGATTTAAGATGCTTGCTTGGAGATGTTTACATAGGTATTTTTACACCCCAAGTAGACGTCAGATAATTTTTCCTCAGGTAGACAGAAAATGTCAGAGGTATAATGGGGAAGAAAGAGGTAATCGGGAACATATTTTCTGGGACTGTAATGAATTGGCAGACTTTAAAAATTCCATGCAGACTACTCTATCAGAAATACTGGGTGAGTAAATTGGTGTATTTAGGGAAATTATTTTTCTGAGTTATGGTACAGAATCAAAATTGCCTAGACATAGTAAAGCCTTGCTGAGTAATTCTGGTGGCTGTCAAAAAAGCAATTACTAGAAAATGGAAATCAAAGTGTAAACCAACTATACTAAAAGTAGTGAAAATAGTAACAGAGACAAAACAATTGTAATTTGGATATTTAGAAAAGGGTAGGAGCAAATTATATAGAAAAAAAATGGGAACTGTGGGAATAATACATACAGGGGAGGAATGAGGTTTAAAAGAAGGCAGCATTTGAATGAGCTACTGACTGACTGACAAAGACTGGGTGGATTATAAGTGATGTATAATGTTTATAACTAAAATTATGTCAATATGGTTTGTGAGGTATAATGCTTGCAACTAAGATTCTGTCAATGTGGTTTGTTTTCATTTATATAAATAGAGGATTGCCTGTGACAGAAGTGATAATTTAATAAAGATATTTCTTGCTTAAAAAGAACAAAAAAACATAACATATTCCAACATGAACATATGCAAATGTGCCAAAAGACACAACTGACACAGGTATATATATATATATATATATATATATATATATATATATATATATATATATATATATATATAAACACACACTCAGATGTATCACTGTATGGTAAATAATAAGGGGTACACATCAGTGCTAAACTTGCATATCTGTACAATATTATAACATGAGAAAAAGAGAAATCACGTATGACATAGTGCAGAAATGTTTATTTTAGAAAACATATATCACAGTATCTTGGTATTGAAATAATATGAGCCAGCTATGTGTACTACACCATTAGACATACTCTTACACAGTTTTGGTTTACCTCACTGACATTTCACACCACTGTCCACCCGGCTATAACTATGTACAGACACATCTTGCTTTGATTGCTCCACAGCAGAGATGGTTGGAGGTGAAACACCATGATGAGATAAAGGTGCATGACTGCAAGTTGAAGGCCTTGTGACTGGTGGGACCTCAGCAGGTGGGCCAGCATTTGACATCTGTGCAGGATGGACCACAGACAGGGATTCTTGATGGCCAACAGTGGTTATGCGAACAGGTGGCCTGCCTCTCACAGTTTGCAATCTACTGTGCACAGTCATGGAACAAAAATCCTGCTTGTAGTACAACACTGTGGCAGCATTGTAGAGGCCAGGGTCTCCACTGACCATGTCCCAACTAGCAGACTCTCATTCTGGGCTGCCAATACAGCCATAATCTTACCATGTCTGTGCTCTTGTCTTTCATACATGACAAGTAGCTGGTGTGCATGGACATCTGAATGATGGTATTGCTGTGACCATTTATTTGCTTGCAGCAGGAGGAGGACACCCTTTGACTCCTGGTCATGTACAACATCTGCATGCATGTGTCTACTGCAATATCCTGTGTTTGGATGTTGTGTGTAACTGCCAGCAGCAGTGCTCCCACCTGTGGTGTGTTGCTCAATGGCCTCATCCTGTTCAACTTCCATTGTCCCATCATCCTCTCAATGTGTCAGCAATTGGGCCACCACATCTGAGGATAAATCTGGTGCAACATCAGTATCACCCTCATGGATGGACTCTACAAACAACTCAAGGTCCTCTGTGTCAGGGGCCATATTACCAGACTGAGACACAACATGAACAACATAATGATCACTGGATGGGCTGCTGGATGATAAAGACAGTTTATGTGTTACAAGATACAAAGACATAGATCAGGACAATGTGCCTACAGCACATGATGAATATAAAAAACAATAGGCATATATATTTCACTGAAATGTTACAAATACTAATGACTTCACTTGCAGTCTACTGTATGTACGCTTTTATGGAATTTATGTAACATAACTATATAATCTGTTTACATGGCCAACATACATGACATATGTGATGCATAAAAAAATAAAAAAACACACCTGGCAAACACTCATGGGATAATGTTGTTCTTCTACTGGGTGAACTTCAACTAGTGTAGCAAAAAAAAAACATTACAGATCACATCATTTGCACCATTAACCAGGGAGAATTCCTGCTGTGTAGAGGTTGTGGGTTGTACTATGCATCCTGCAGTAGGAACGTTAAGAGAAAGACAGCACAGTTATGTATTTAACAAAACAAATACTGACGCCATCACATATACAGCACAGTAATATGGGCTGCAAATACTCACGTGATGAATGTTGCAACTGTACACCAGAAGAGCCTGCATTGACAAATATTGACAAAGATGTCAGTCATCATGTGTGCTACACATTGCTGAAAGCTCTGGCAGTGTCATTGCAACATACCTGGTCTTTCTGCACTTGATAATGCATGGGTTTCCCCTTCACTGGATGTACCTGTAGTGTTCAATGTTAGGGAAACAACAATATAACAATAAACAGCAGTGCCATTAAATGAGTTGGAGGCAATAATAAGGTAGTGTTCACATCAACAGTATAGAGACACTCACCTGTTGCTGCTGCTCCCTAGTGTAGGCCCAAAGTAGATGGACCTGTGACTATCAATGCAAAAAAAATATTACAAATGTTGTTTGCACTGCTCTGTCTGTAACTCAGATGTACCAGTACATGTAATTATACTTACTTTCATCATACTCACCTTGTGTGGAAGTGTGTTCATGGCTCAACTCTGCTGCTGTAAATCATAAACAGCAATACATGAATATGCATGCTGCAGCAATATGCAGTGATTTTTACAATACATATCCCTGTAATGGACATAAATATATACATGTCCATCCTGGAACTCTAGCTTCAATCTCACCAGCAGGGATCCATTGTTTCCCTGTTGCTGTATGCAGTGAGGCCAAAAAAATTGTGATGTAATCAGGAAGGTCAGTGGTGGTCCACCACTGGTGGAATCCCTCAATCTCTCACACCATGTCACTCTGTTGGCTGCATGAAAACTCATGTCAGAGCAGCATTGTTTACAGGCCTCATGGAACTGGTTGAGTTCTCCAACAGCATTGATCACATTGGTGACGTCCATCCAGATTTCATTTCTCTAAACAGTATCACCTGAACAGCCTAGTAGCCTCTTTCAATGTTATGGAACGTAACATAGATGCTGAATGGATAGAAAAAGTAAAAGAAATAGTAAAACATTTAAATATACAAGATATGAAATGAAATGAAGTAACAGCCAGAGAAATTGAAACAAAGTTAAGAAAAGCTATTAATTGGAAAACCCCAGGCCCAGATGCAGTACCTAACTTCTGGTTAAAAGTATTAACATCTTTGCACAAAGATTTAGCCATGAGTAAGAACTATTTATATGTGCATCCCGAACAGACACCAACCTGGTTAACAACAGGAAAAATTATACTCCTCCTTAAGAGTGAACCTGCAAGCTATCCTAAAAACTATAGACCAATAACTTGCTTTCAAACAATGTATAAACTATATACTGGAATTGATGCCAACAGAGTTTATAGCCATTTAGAAGAAAACTCATCCATGGCAATAGAACAAAAATGTACTAAAAGAAAGTCATCTGGAGCAAAGGATCATTTGTTGTCAAAAAAAAGTCATAATGGAGAATTATAAAAAGGGGAAGAATCTAAGTACAGCATAGATAGACTACAAAAAAATCATTTGACATCATCTCACATTCATGAATAAAGGAGTGCTTACATATGTATAATATACATACTACACTGACTGATGACATTACAGTGACCAAGAAACAATGGTAAACCACTCTGCAGCTAAGCCATGATAAAGGACAAATTATTATCCCAGGGATAAAAATTTAAAGGGGGATATGCCAGGGTGACTCTTTGTCACAGCTGCTCTTTTGTCTTGCCCTTAACTCCCTAAGCTGTCTACTTAATAGATTAGGTCATGGTTACAGTTTGGCTTTCAGAAAACTTCTTCTGATGGAAGATTTAAAACTGTAAACCTCATCAGATAAGGAACTGAAAGAACACGCGCAAGTGGTCAAAATTT
Source organism: Protopterus annectens (assembly GCF_019279795.1). Taxonomy (NCBI): domain Eukaryota; kingdom Metazoa; phylum Chordata; order Ceratodontiformes; family Protopteridae; genus Protopterus; species Protopterus annectens. The sequence continues at coordinate 636,856,554 of NC_056725.1, forward strand.
TCTCAGATGGTATAAGAATGTCATTTGGTCTTGATAAATGTGCAAAAACAACCTTTAAAGCAGGAAAGCTCCAGCACCAAAAAAATATCAGCCTGGGGCAGGAATGTGGTATAAAAGAACTTGAGCAAGAGGGAGTGTATAAATACTTGAGAATTGAAGGATCAACAATAAAACCGGAACAAATGCAAACAAAACTTAGTAAGGAATAGTTTAGAAGACTAAAATTAATACAGAAACAACCCTGACATCTAGGAATAAAGTCCAAACTATAAACTAATTTGCTGTTCCTATTTTAATTTACAGTTTTGGGTGATTGAATAGACCCAAAAGGTATTGGCTCATCTGGACAGGAAAACAAGAAAAAATGCTCACATTTATCAATTTATTTATAAAAATCACTGTATACCAAGATTATATATTCTCATTCTGAAAGAAGTATGAGCCGCCTCAAAACTGATTACATGTATATATCTACAATCGTAGGACCACATACATATCTGCTGATCCAAACATAGTGAAAGTTTTAAAACATGAGGAGAAGTCTAAGATGACTTCCTTGCTTATTTTAGTAGAAGCATATCAGTGTCAAGTGGGAATGGAAATCAAACCAGAAGTAGACAAAAATTGGACAGCAACTGAATGTGCCAAAAAACAATAGAAAGAATATAAGGTGAAGGATCAGATGATATGGCAAGAAATGTGGAAAAGGCATAAATATGGATGCAAGTACAGAAAACTCCTGGAGCAACCTCATGTCAATCAGGATCTGATACAGGAATGGTTAAGGAGATGTGAATTTAAACCAAAAGATGAAAAGTTAATACTTTGTGGCCCAGGATAGTGGATTATGTACACATTGGTTTACAAAGTCCATTGAATATACAGAAGAAACAGACAAATGCAGCTTTTGCAAAGCAGAACTGGAAACAGTCACACATCTTGTTGCTGGGTGTGATACACTAATGACAGAGGGCTTGTATACTGAAAGGTGTAATAATGTGGGAAGACTATTGCATTTGGGATTATTCAAACATTACAATATTGAAGTAGCTGAGAAGCACTGGAAACAAACCACAAAGCATTATACAAAGTGGTGAGGTTTATATCACATGCGATCACCCATTACCAACAGTTCAAAAAATAGATGTGAGAAAAGTAGATACAGTAGTCAATGAAAAGAAGACAACAGTAGCATCGATCATTGAAATTGCTATACTAGTGAACATGGTGTCTTATGTACAGACAGGCACAAAGTCATAAAATATCAGGATTTGCAAGCAGAAATGAGGGCAATGTGGAAGAAGGATACCCAGACAGTTCCAGTAGTAGTAGGAGCAATGGGTCTCATAAAAAATAATTTACAGTCATATTTAGATATGTTATCAATACATGTAACTCCATATGAACTGCAGAAGGAGTCAGTTCTGGACACATTACAGGTGCTGCAAAGAGCATTTTTGAATAACATCAAAGACTGAAACTATACTAATTTCATGGACTTTAAGCATACTTTGACTTAAGAATGGGGTCCATTCTCATCAAGGTATTAGAAACCCAAAAGACTTAGAGAAATTAAACCAGGAGAAGACAATGACATGGGGATACAGTCTGGTCAAGATGGTGACAGTCATGTGGATGCCGCTGCAGCCTCAGATGTGGACAGCCATTCTGACTATGAGGGGACATTGGATGGTGGACAGGATGAGGCCTGTGAACAACAGACCCAAGCTGAGACTGCTGCTGATGGTGACAATTCCCCACAACACATTGATACTGCCCATCACAGTACATGTAGGCATACAGCTGGTGTGCTTCGGCTGGTGTCAGAGGGTACCCACCTACTCCTACAGGCAAATGAACATTCCCAGCATCATCATGGATCTGACATCTGTGCACTTGCCTGTGCCACTGATCATACTGCACACCAGCTAGGTGTACTGCATGAAGGACAGGAGCACAGACACAGTTAGGTAATAGTGTCATTGGCTGCTCAGATTGAAAGTATGTTATCTGTGGCATGGTCAGTTGAATCCCTGGCCTCTACAGTGCTACAGCAGTGCCATACTACAAGCAGGGTTCTGCATGCCCTGACTGTGCTTAGCTGATTGCCACACGAAAGAGCCAGGTCCCCTTTCAGCAGAACCAGCCCTGCACATCGAGCATGAATATCTATGCTCCAACATGGAAACCCTTCCACGGATGGCCCAGCATTCACAACTTGACAGTCAAGTTGCATCATGTTCTTTTACTTCTACATGCTGGTGTCACCCCATTAGTCTCTTCTGTGGAACAACATTGACCAAGTGTTTCCATATGTGGTAGGAGCAGACCAGATGGTGGTATGAGCCATCAGGATACGTGCTCTTGACTGCATTAGTGTAATACATACAGTTTATCCACTCTGTCTAGTAGTGTCAGTCTCACACCATGACAATGATGATTGGTGTGCAGAACACTGACAATGTCATCTGTCTTTGTTTTTTTACAAACCTGATGTTATGTGAATCCAACAGTTTTAATAAACATAGCTGACTCCATTTATTACATTATTTAATCCATACTTTACAGTAATATATTTGGATTGTGATATTAACAGTTCTGCATTATGTCCTGCATTGTTTCCCTGTTTGCAACTTTTTATAACAGAGAGATAGGAATGTGTTGCAATGATGTATGTCCATTATTGTGTGCTAAACACTGATGCAACAATCTTAGTTTATATGCATACCTGTGTTAGTTGTATTCTGAGTTGATGATCCCTGTTGTGATAGACTTTTATACATTCATACTGTTATATGTTATGATTATGTTGTTATGTCTGATGCTTAGTGTGTACATCTATTGAGTAACTGCCATTAGATGCAATCTGTGCTGCTGTAGTGGGGTAACACTTGAACATCAACATTTAATCTGTGTAATCATGTATGTGTGGCTTATCATGACTAAAAGTGGTGGGCCAGACGCTGCTGTGTTGCCTGGGCCTGCACTTATGGTCACATCCTACATTACCTACACCTGTGCTTCTACCCCCTGTGTCCTCCTGCTCTTCTTCTCATACCTGTGGGATGCCCTCTTCAGACATCTGGGGTTCTTAGGGTAGTTCACCCACACCTGCAGCTGGAAGATCACCATATGCTCTAGTTAGAATGCTGTGCGACATGGTGCACATCATTATCATCTGTGCTGCCTTCTCATGTGTGTATTGCAGTGCACCCCAGATGTGTCCAGACATCTGTACCTAGTTTTCAGTACAGCAAACACATGCTCTGCAGTGTTTATGGTTGTTGTGTGCGCTCTATTTTAGGCCTCCTCTGCAGGGTTAGATGGTTCATGGTATGGTGTCATTAGCCATGGCTCAAGTGGATAACCATAGTCACCTGTTGATTGAAGTAAACATACATTTTTTCAGCATGGATGTAGTTGGGAGGGATATCCTTAGCTTACATCCTAGTTGTGTCCCTGCACATACCCAGCAGTAGACCCTGAGGTATTTCACCTTGCTGGAATTCAGCACTCAGTCTACATTCCCTCTCTATGGCAGCACCACAGACACTTACAGGGTGTGTTGCCATGAAGTTTGTTATGCTGCCATCTGCTGTACACACAACCTGAAAATTCAGGGATGATAGCCCTTTCTGTTTATGTATTGGTCTGCTTCATGAAGTACTGGTCTTGATAGGGATGTGTGTGCAATCTATTGCACTGAGTGCATGTGGTAAGTTTGCAATGCTGTACAACTTTATAAAGGGAGGTTGTCATAATGATTAAGGTCTTTGCCTCACAGGCATAAGGTACAGGATTTGATTCTGGTCAACATTACAGTTCTCTGCTCCATGAAGGTGGGTGGAAAGTGGATATAGTCATCCACATTGCTGCACATTGCTGCAAGGAATTTTGTGAGGATATGACTGCTAGCTGTCTGTGACACCTCCACAGCATCTCCATGTGTCTGTGGAATGTCTCAGATGCAAGTACAACCAGGCTGAGACAACCTTTATTTCAAGGGAGCTGGGGTTTCCTTGCAGGGTACTCACAGACGTGTGGTGCACACATGTTGCAGACAGCCTGTACCAAACATCTGTCTAGCTAGTATCTTTCAATTATATGCTTGTCTAAGAACTGGTTTAGTTGCAGCCTTTCTCCGACTCTAGCTGGCTGCCACATCCTCATTTATGGCTTGCATCACTGTAGCCTATTGCAGTGCATTAACTGCAGGTTGTATTTTTCTTTTTTTTTTTTGGTATTGTTAAGAAATATATGGCAGAATCTGCAGTAGTAGCTTCTGTTCCTTGTGGGCCATATAGCATATGCTAAGGATTTCAGAAACAGAGTTGGCATTACAGTCTGTCACATTTAAGTTGCATTGGGCACACACTATGTGTTTTGGAATCAGACAGGCATGTGCAGAATCCTTAATTATCCTACCCTGAATAGCTAAGTAATTGGAGTGTTTTTAGCATGTTTTCTGAAATTGCATCCATAACAGTGTGCTGCACTGTCCACAAACTTCAAAGAATCTGGTCCCTCATCTTACCCTAAATTTAGGCTCAGATAAAAGCCTGCCTTCACTCATCAGTCAAATGTCATTGTCTAAAATGAAAATAGAATGTGGTGGAACCAGACAAATCCAAAAGATCAGTCCAAATAAATAATAAGACGTCAATGGCTAAGAATATACTCACTTTAATCATAAAACAACAATAAAAAAACAAAAATAGGTTAGCGCTTTCGTGGTTTCCCACTTCTTCAGACCTTAATAAAACAAATATAGCTACTAGAAGTTTAAATACTAAAACAACCAATAAAAACAATCAGAGTTAATGAGGCAAACCTCGTTTTTTCAATAGGGGTTTTAAAGACACAGCACTGTTCAAGCCTGATGGAACATAAGCTTTAAAATCAACAATCCATCAGACTTGAACAGTGCTGTGTCTTTAAACCCCTATTGAAAAAATGGGGTTTGCCTCATTAACTCTGTTTTTATTGGTTGTTTCAGTATTTAAACTTCTAGCAGCTACAGTTGTTTTATTAAGGTCTGCAGAAGTGGGAAACCACAAAAGCGCTAACCTATTTTTATTGTTTTTTATTGTTGTTTTATGATTAAAGTGAGTATACTCTCAGCCTTTGACACATTATTAATTAAATGTCATTGTCTCTCATCTAACCATATCACTTAACATAAGCAATATTTCTCTCTCTCTTTCTCCCACTAGTAGCACTCGTATTGTCTCTCATACTGTACATTGTATGGCACCAATCTATATTTTTCATGCACATAAACGTTTCCTGAACATAACATCTTCCTGCAACTTACAAACTCTAACATCCTTCACTCCACTCAGTTATCCCATCATTCCTACTTAGACAAGCAGTTGTAATTATCACACACATAACTTACTTTGTAATGTGCTTTATCTGAATTTATTGTGAATACTGTATATTACAATTGCATATGCTCTACATTTTTGTTAGCTGATAACGGTATATTATGGGTGCATATTTTCATTATTCTCTTACTATCTTTCACAAAATGTAATTCTGACTTTCTTTGTATTCCTGTCTGAGACTGCAGTCGGTCATTTGTGATCAGTACTCTACTTCAGTAAACAAAGGGCAGGATTCAGCAAACCAAACATGGCTTGCTGAAACCATGTGTCTGAGTGGCATGATGCACACATGATACTACGCTGATCTGTGATCAGTAAGTGTCTCTACATAATATGCAGAGCCACGCAAACAAAGTAAACATTGTGGCATGCTAATTACTGCATAAGCAGCTGAATTCTATGCTAGCAACAAATCCAAGATGGCAGAACTATTAAACAAGCTATAAAGCATTAGTGTAGCCTTCTGCCTTGTACTCCAAATCTTACTGCAATACAGCCACAGAAACTACACTGGAGGGAAAACATTCGACCAGGCAGCAGAACGATTTGAAGAATAAACTTTATTAATATTGGTTAAGTGCTTTCGTCTATTTTAAAACCATAGACATTTTCAGAAAAATAAAAACTATGCAAATAAAGCAAAAACATTTAAAAACCTTAGCTTGTATACACCCACACTTAAAAAGCCTATCAATTACAATGTAACAAAAGCCCGTTCAAACAGTTAAAGGTACAGTACACTATTTTCTGTAAAAGTGTCAGAAACTATCTTGAAAGCAAAAAAAAAAAAAAAACTAAAAACAAGTTTGAATGCTATAATAAAACAATATTACAGTTTTGATGCTCCAAACTTCAATTCACTAGTGATAAATATGGCCTCATTGAGGCTGGGTGAATTAGATACATCCAACCATAACTGCCATATTATTTCTTAATGCAGCAATCAGTTTTGCCAATCACCACCATAAACTGAAGTGATTTTTTTTTCTTAAATTAGTAAAATTCCTACAAGAGATACCATGTCTGGCTAGGGCACTTTTGTTATCCTTTTTAACAATGCTGTAAATATGCTGGTAAATTCTTTCTTTCAGAGCATTATTCGTTTTTCCAACATAAAATGCCAGACATGTACTACATCTAGCCAGATAAACACCCCTCTCAGATAAACAATTATATCTACCTTTCCTCATCCATTTTTGCACACTAGCCAATAATCTATCACCAAAGTCCATATCGATATAAGAACACTGATTGTACCAGACACACTCCAGGAACTCTGCAACTTTTGTCATCCTCAAATGAGAGCAAGGGCAAACCCAGGGGAACAAATACATATAAAGGAAACTTTCACTGACTCACAGGAGACATGCTGGGGTTGTCACAGGCATCAGCATCCAGGATCCTACATCAGTTCCAGAATGCTATGCTACAACATGCCATGACAAAGCTAGAACTATGCATGAGTTCTACCCCATAACACACTTTTCTGAAGTCTTGGGTGCCATAGACTGCATGCACATGGAGATCAAAGCACCACCTAAGGAACAAGGAAGTGTCTAAGACATCAACAGAAAGAGATTCCACTCCATTAACTGCCATGTCATGTGTAATACTAAGAGAATCATCCTGAATGTATCTGCTAGCAACACTGGCAGTTACCATGACTCCCATATCTGGCACACTTCACAACTCTCCCAGAGGTTTTCCATGGGTGATGTCTCACAAAAGCTATTTGCTTGGTGATGCAGGGTATGAACTCAAACCATGGCCGATGGCACCATCAGAAATGCTCACACACTCACATCGGAATGCTATGATGAGGCACACGCTCAAACAAGAAATATCATAGAGCATGTGTTTTGGCTTTTGAATTCATGGTTTCAGTGCCTAGATACATCAGGGGGGCTCTGCAGTATGATCCCAGTACCTGTCCCAAAATTATCACAGTCTGTGCTATCCTACACAATATCATCCTGCAATAACAGTTGCAGCAGGAACACAAAGGGCTGGAAGCAAAACGTCCACCACCGCTGGCTAGGTCACCACATCCACACAAAGGTGAGGAGTCAGAGGGGTAACCCCTAGCTGCTGTGTGTGTAGGTAGATGTAGGCATGCATAATATGCCCTTGTCCTGGCCAAGAGGCAATGGATAGCACACATGCTCATCACTTAAGGTGTACACTTTTCATCATATCCACATACATAGACTAAAATTGATGCCAGGAAATTCTCACAGACTTTACTTCCCCATGTAATGGCTGTGTACAGGTCTATATTATTTCTGCAAAAGATGTCTCCATTGAATCCCTATTCATTGACATGACTGCATCGAACACTGCATTCCGCAAACGATCACTACATCAAAGTTTTTCCCTGGGAAAGTAACTAGGTGGTCAGCATTGTGAATTAGCCCTTTCCCTCACTGCAGGGAGATTTCGGAGTTGGTATATATAAGTGGGGAAGGGTGAAGCCCCCCACCTTCATGAGTCTAAAATTATGCAGTTTGTATTATGGTTGCTCTGGTGACCGAGTAGTTTATTTCCCTAGTAAAGATGTTCAATGTTTGTAACATTCGTTGAAGTGCTGTTCGATGGGTAGTGATCGAAGAATAGGGATTCAATGGAGACATTTTTCACAGAAATAATATAGACCCACTTTGTTCTGCTAGCATCAAACAGAATTGGCCCTGAATGGCAGCAGTTGTAGCTTCAGGACTTTCAATGTAAGTGTTGAAGCTGTAATATAAAAATAAATGTGTAAAAAGATAAATGAATGGCAGACACCTGTCTAACTAATACTTGGAAATGTAGCTAAGTAGAATTTTGGTAAGTTGTCCAGCAATGCCATTAATGTCTGACAAGTCTGACATCTAATATATACTTATACAGCTTACTAAATAACCTGGCTCATTTAACATAAATACCCACTATAGAAAAAGCATTCCAAAAAGTGTACTTATCCCTACACTCCCTCAAGTAGAGCAATAAGCATGACTGAAAGCAGTCTCCTCCCCTTCAAGTTCCCTGGTTACATGGTTACCTTTCAGTCTAGATTCAGGCCTCTAAGCACTATGAAGATGCAAATCAGATATGACACCTTAGAATTGCTGAATAACAAACTTCTGACTTTGTGTAGCACACATAAACATAGTGTAGCCTGCACACCACTGTTAGGTGTTAATGGTTTGCAACTGTGAACGATTACGTTGACTGAAGCAAAACACAGTGATGCACAGACACCCTTCACTGAAGTGGGTGTGTCAGTGAGGATGCACTTACAAAGTGTGAAACTAACTGCAGTGAGCTTTTAAACAAAATCAAATACCCAGCATATATATTTCCTTGGCATACTAGCACAATTTCCTGCCTTTGTTGAAAACTGTTGTTGACTATCATGTACTTGCATCGCACCTTGAAAGAAATATGAGAGAATATGCACTAGAGATTGCATGTGCGATAGTAAAGCAGAGATAGGGAATGATTTCAAGAATACAAAGAGAAGACAGAGCTGCAGTTTTGCAAAACATATTCATAAATATTATGGGTTCACTCATTCCATTAAATATGCTATCTACACATTTAGAATCAACTGACAATGTCCAACTGTATGAATTGTTTAATACTGGACATGAAATGTGAATTGCTTATAAGGCAAACCTGTGTCTATGGCAAAGAGAGATAGCCAACTATGACTATGTTGTGTAAGTGCAGTAGTCTGATGGTTCAGATCCAGACTTGTCTAGTTGTTTAACATTTGTTTCCCTTTTCCATCATTTTTATGTTTTGTCTTTTGCATTTTTTTACCATGTGCGAGGTGCATGGCATAATGTAAACATGGTTAGCTGCTTAGAAAAGTGAAAATTTCATTTCAGTTGCCTTAGAAAGCACAAGCACACTTAGCGGCATTGGACAGCAGTCAGCAACATGCATGGTAATGACTGCAGAAATTCCACTTGTTACCTATCTCTGTGGCACAGAGTGTATATGCATTAAGCTAAAAAAGAGAGAACATAGGTAAAGCTGGTTTGGAGTCCCACAGTATTTTACTGAGGAAGGGTCATAATGAGTATTTATGCACGAAATATGTGATTGCTATTGCCTTTTACATTTGCACATTGCATATCTATGCACAAACAGGGTTCGCTGCTTGATAAAAAAAAGTGAAAAATGTAATTTGGTTTGTCTTCCTTCATGCAAACAGTCTCAGTAGCAATGTGCAGCCATCAGCACTCTGGGTAGTACTGAGTGTGGAAAACATACTTTCTGCCTAGCTTTCTCTGTGACAGCAGGTGGAAGTGCAGTAAGTTTATGACCAGATCATTGGTGAGCCAGGGTTCGAACCCAGGACCCTTTGCTTTTTAGTAAGGGTGTCCCACTACAATTTCAAAACTTTGATTATAAAGGTAATACTACACATCAATTGATATGTATATCAGGTTGATTGACAGAAAGGTATCATTACTGCTTGCATACTTATATGTATATTTTTGCAAGTATCATATGTATTATGTGTGTAACTGGTTCAGCATGGCAATGATGATTATGTAATAAAAACTGCAGTTGCATATCTCTGATGTACATATTAGTTTACTGACTATCATCTACACCCCTTCTATAACCCAAGAATAACTGTAGAATATAATGCATTGTGAGGTATGTATCATAACTCCAAACTCTATTACTAATGCCATGCAAGTCTATCCATTTCCAGTATTTTGACGGACATCTGTCCTGCATCACTTCTGAGAATGCATAAGCCAAGATATTTTAATGGGTTTATTTGAAGTATAGCATCAGTCACTATTTAAACTACATATCTGTAATGACCATGGCTGTATGCACTTCTCCAGTGGCAATGAGGAATAATCACCTGTGTGAAAATGTATGTATTCCCTTTTACATAGGTTTGAATCCCACATTGTACAATACTGTGTAAGTCCCCATACATATATGTTGTCATCCCATTAATCCCACCAAAGACATGGCTTAAAAGCCAAGTTATTTAGCAATTCATTGTAGACCACTGGACAAAGTGTGACCAGGTATTGCAGCACACATATCATAAATCAGTGTCAAATCTGGCATCATCATTGCTGTTTCATAACCTCCCTTCCTCTTTGACAATGTTTCTCTGACATTTCACAAACGTGATTGGCATGGTTGTGCTTGTTTTTGCATTGGTTGTAAAATGTGATATCACAAATTGTCAAAAAAAATTACAACTGTTGCTGAAGGATCTTTGGAGACATGGCAGGAGATGGGAAGGATGGTGTCAAATTTAGGGCACAGAGGTGCGGGTTAAGGAGTCAAAAATATATGTTGCACTCCTCATGAAGCACTACATCTGTAGACTGCTGCAGGGGGACTATACCATCTCTCAGTACATGGCTAAGGCTTGGAACAGCCTAGCCAAGGCTGTCTCTAGTGCAATGGGCATACCACACACTGGGGAACCATGTCCAGACCAATACAGTGACCTTAAGAGGCTCAAGCAGGCACAACTTATTTATTTCACATTTGTTAACCAGGATAGTCCGACTGGACAACAGGTGTCCATTTTCAGCGGAGTCCTGGGGAGAAAAGCTCCAGCATAATTAAAAAGAGAGAATCCAATTTACGATAACATGAGAGAAGAAGTTGTAGATTACTTTAACATAGTATAACAAGTTACAAAACTGCTTACAATAGGTTAGAGCATAGATATAAATTTGCAGGTAGATGTTACAATATAAAGATATTTTAGATCATAGCAATGAGAATTCAGTTGTTGGATAAAAAGGTGAAACATTTTTACACAGGATGAGCATAGTCGCTGTATTACACAGATGGATGGGTAAACAGATGACTGCTTGTAGAAATATTTACAGTATTTACAGTGAGCATTAAGATGAGTGTTGACCAGTGGCGAGATGCATTTTGGACTGCTAACACCCTCAGTTATGTAAGTATACAGATTAAGCAAGTTGAAATGATATAGAAGGCAGTGCACAACCAAGGCTGGGATGCATAATGCTTTCATAACTATTCTTCTCTCATTCTCACTTTAACAGCTGCAGAGAAAATATTGACGAAAAGGGAGGCCCATGCTGAGAGGGTGGAGCGACTCATTGAGGCAAGGGGTATGTATGCAGCATAAATGACCCTGACTGCAATAAATATATTGTGGTTTCATAGATCAGTGTCAAGTTCAGCATGCATGTCTTAATTGACACAGCAAGCATGCATGCTTTCTTCTGTAGCTCTTGGTAATAATATTAGGCAAGTGTAATAGTGTTTTCAGATTATGTGGGTTTACTTCCCTCAAATAACTTATTGATTTGCATTCAGCAAATATCATTTTTACATTTGAAATGCATCAATATTTTCTTTAATGCCATGTTATTAATTTAATCTGTGGTATCTTTAAAAGCATATAGGGAATATGTGCATATTCTGAGATTACCTGTAACAATTACAGTAATTTTTGGGATTGTAAAAGCTCTATAGCTACTATAATAAGAAATGCATATTTATTGTAGTAAAGCCTGAATGTAATATTCTATTTTCTTTTTTCTCTCACACCACCCCTTTACTCTGTCTTTTTTTTTTTTTTTTTTTTTTTTGTGGGTTACCTGAAAAAACACCACTCTGATGTCATACCTTTCTGCTAACAAACCAAATGCATTTCAGCACAGGGAGATGGGCCAACCACTATGGTTTGGCCCATCCACATAAGGCAGCATTTTCCTGGCTGCTGGTACAGTGGTACCCTCCAGGAGTATTGGTAGAGACAGTGATTATGTCATCCACCAGGAGATGCAAGGGGTGGAGAGGAATCTAATAGAGATTGGACTTGGTGCCTACATCAGCCACCTGGGAGAGGTTTCTCATTAAAATAGAACAGACTCCCACATCAAGCAGTCACAAAGAGAAGTGAGGAAGGGGAAAGTGATGACATTTCTGAGGGTGAGGACTAGATTCTTACTGTTCCCACGCTTGATGGGCATGTACCTCTGTTGTCCCCTATCTATCCCCACTCATGGTATCCCCCAACCTTTTGTGCCCATCACCATCCCTGTGTCTGTCTTGTATGTCTGCACCTGCTTCCTCACCGACCCTATCTAACCCTCATATTCCCATATCCCTTTCCAACATTCATCTCTTTTGAAATGCAAAAAAAAAAAAAAGGGCACCTGCCCCCCCCCCCAAAAAAAATGTAGCATACATAGCTCTCCACTACACATATGTGTCTTCTCAACACATTTGATTTGGTCCAATTGGTCATACAACACCATTGCTTTGTTGTCACCCATCTGTTTTGAGGTGATTATCCAAATTCATCAAATTTTGTCTACATGCGCATATTACTGTGATAAAAAAGTGAATATCTATGGTTCTTTCCTAATTCTGTCCTAGAAATTCCTTTACTGCTTAGCATTTCTTCTTCTCTCTGCTTGCCCCTCCCCCACCCACCCATTTCACCACTTTCCTAACCCCATTTTCACATGTTTAATCTGGTCAAAAAATAGAATCAGACAACACACGTGGCCAGAAATGGCCCATAAAAAAAAAACTTCACTTTTTGTTTTCTGCATTTATGTGGAGTTTAGCATCACTCACCAATGCTGACTGCTGTTGAATGGCTGTTCATGTCCTATAGCAAAACCTGGTGAGTTTTTGCCATCGGTCACCCTAGTCCGCTTATCTCCATGCACAAGTGCTTAAACATGCTGTGCTGTAGGAATACAAAGTTAAGATAGAGTAATGACACAACTTTGATACAGTTATTCTGACAGTTCACTGCTGGATGTAACAAAGTGTAGCTTCCTATGTGGAGTGTTGACAGAAATCACTCGACTGAATTTTTTTGTTTGTTTGTTTGTTTTTTGCCCATAGCATCAAGGGCTCGACTCCAAAGGCATCTCACACCATTTCTTAGAGTGATGTTATATATCTATGATGTGTTTAATCACCCACATCTTAACATTTGCCACAGTTCTCATGGAGATACATTTCATATTGTCCAAAAAAAGAAATGTTTGCACTGACATCCACCTCTACAACTATGACATATTTATCCAACCTTGTTCTGCTTGTTGTCAGCCTGTTGTCCCTCTCCTAACATTTCTGTACCTCTATGAGAGACAATTTATCCTGCAGAGCATGGCAGGTTAATAATGAGAACAGACCAAAAACATGTCCATGAATGTTATGTTACACAAAACATTGTTATGTGCATGTCTTGTCCATCTCTCCTTGTATGCACCTCTTCACTTCCACCCCTCTTTATGGGTGTGTATCTGTTAGGCTAATGCCTGTACAGGTCATATCATGTTTTCTCCATACTGACATGGCTCTGCCAATGGATAATATAAACATGTTACCTTGATTCAATAAGGGATCAGTGCTACTGTAATGTGCAAGGTTTCAAAATCTGCTGTAGGATTCCCTTTGTGTCACGTTCATGTGATGATGGATGACATGTTCATCTAATATAATGTGGAAACTGTCCTTACTGTGAAGAAGCATTCAGCACACACTTTCCAGGATATCCAGCCCTACACACATAGTTAGCAAATCTTCTGAGTCCTACTAACATTTCAAAAAATAGACCACACCTTGTCATTTGTAGCAAGCTGTACACACAATTAACTTGTGAGTTGCAGTGAGGCCTACAAAACAGCTACTAGCTGTAGAAATATATTGAGGTAGGTATTATTGATACAATTTGGGGAAGACACATACTTTAGTATAATCTTTGATAGTTACATTTGCACTCCTGATCATATTTACTTAGGTAAAGACATCCTGACACCATTTGTTAAAAAAGAGAATAACCTGGATTAGAACCCTCAACCTCACCTATGCTTTGAGCAGGAGCTCACTGCCCTTATATTACATGCCACAGAAAAAGCTAAACCACAAGTGTATTTTCCACACTCAGTACTGTCCAGAGGGCTGATGGCCATGCATCGTCACTGAACCAGTTTGCGTGAAGGAAGGTGTACTTCATTAAATTGTCCACTGTTTTCCTTAAGCAGAGAACTGCGTTTAACATTGTGCAAATGGGGAAGGCAAGGCCAACAGTCATTTATGTTAAAACACTTTGGCCCCAACATTTCAAAGATAGACTACAGCGTGCACATCATACTAGCTGCCAGCAATTTCTCCCATAACATATCTTGCAAGCCTGACACAGGACACATTAACAACAGATGTATTTTGCAGTTAACCCAATCAGGTCAGTTATTGTATGTCCCTATTTGTGCACAGTTTGGCAATGAGAACCAGTGGACACTGCTAATCCAAAGGTCCAAGTTGAATTCCTGAAATTTGAATCACGCATGCACTACTACTTTGCCATCATTCATGCAAAGGAGCTTCTTGGCAATGCACTTTGTGAAGATGCGTATATGATGTCTAACTCTGGTTAATGGGCTGTAATCCTCCACTACATGGAAATGCATTCATAAACACAAGAGAAGGGCAGTCACATATGCTTGACTGAACACATGTTGTCTGATATTCATGTGCGCCCTCCAGCAGATCACTTGCAAATGATACATCAGGACTTAGGCCATTGCCAAACAGACTCCAAAAGTACAACGCATAACTGCATTGCTACATTTGGTATAGGTTTATACTGACACTGGACATTGGTCCATGCTCATATCCCAATAATATTGTCAGTAACATATTAATGTGGACACACCATCATCTGAATATGACGACATGTAAGTCCATCACTGCAATGCTGGTGTTTCCAAAGTGTGTGTTTGTATGTGATTCTCATCTACACAACATCCTGAGAAACATGTACATGTCTGTCTCACTTCTGCAACATGCATTTATAACAGATTCTTTCACCTATGTTTCCAAGATGTATTTACATGTACCTTTACAAATTGTGTTCACATAATCATATCACAAGTCCTGGCTTTGCAAACAAAACAGTATATGCTGCCTGTAAAACTATGATGTTGTCATCGCCTATAAAATGCACTCTGATACTCTTGAAATCAGACATCTGTGGTGGTGTGAACATTAAGCACTGCGTTCTCTAACTTGTATAATTTCGCCGGCCAGCCTGATTGACATAGGTACCCTGAGGCAATGTAGTAATTGTCTCATGTATACTGACAACCACTTACTCCTAAATAAAACATATACAATATGTGAGAAATGTAATTACACTATGGTTCATAGATCAGTACTAAGCTAACTGCTTTTGCGGGCCATTTTTAAGCCTAGTTATTTACCCCATGTGAGAATCAAACCCTGCACCTTTGGTTTATAAGGCAAATGCCTTAACCATTATGCCAACCTCCCACCCCTATGAATTTGGAATCAATTCTCTTACATAACAACAAACAAGCAGACATCAAACAGGTTGTCAGCACACACGCATCACCTCTCACACAAAACAAGGTCACGACACATAAATCCACATGCGTGGAGGTACTGAATAGAAGCCTACCAAAAGATAAGGGACCACCCAAGAACAAACCACTTGCACATACTGCAAAGCAAATAGAATCCACTACACATAACAACACACACACTAGTGACTCAGCAAATAAGCCCATAAGGGAAAACACCTGAAAACCAAATGTTCTGGTCATAGGCGACTCCATAGTGAGACACACAGATGTCCCCCTCACCAGGCTGGACAAGAAGAAGGTCATGGTTAGCTGCCTTTCAAGTGCCAGGATCTGTCAAATCATGCATGCACTCAAGTCACTTAACAATTACCACTATGACTCTATCATAGTACATGTTGGGGTGAATGACATGAGATGTACCTCTCTGGACTATATGAAGAGAGACATGACTGAACTCTCAGATTATGTGTCCCAAGCAGGTATGCCCCTAGCCCTAAGCAGCATTCTACCTTCACCCAGGATGTTGCCACAATATAAACAAAAAATGATTGACTTCAACAATTGGCTTAGCTTCTGGTGTCAAGAAAGGGGGATCCAGTGTCTGTCAACCTGGGAAGACATGATTGACAGACCATGCTGCTTTGCCAGAGGTGGTCTTCACCTATTTCCTCTAGGCTTTTGGGTATTGGCAACAACACTTGTCTTCCCCATAGTGCCTTTTTCAGTCAATGTCAAAACAACAAAATTTCCATTATAAAAAATCCACTTGTGACAAACTCGAGGTTATGCTGCTTAATGCAAGGAGCCTAAACAGGAAACTGCACTCTCTGGAAGCACTCCTCACCTTGAAAGATGCTGATGTCTGTGAAGTCACTGAGACATGGTTCAAGGCCACAGAGAGCACCCTGGCTGATGCAAGGCTACAATGCCTTCTACACATTCAGCATTCAGTCCCCAAAACGAGTGTGAAAGAACCAAAGGTGAGGGTGTATCCATCTTCATTAACGCCAAATACACCTCAAGACTGGTTAAACAGTATGACTCCCTTGAGCTACTCCAGGTCCAACTAACTATAGGTAAAGCACCCTACCACATTATTAATAGCTACAGGCCTCCCACCATGAACCAAGATAAGCACACCACCTACCTGGACTTACTGGAGTCACTCACTATCCAGCCAAACACTTTGGTCAAGGGTGATTTCAATTATCCTTCCATCGAATGGGCAACATACATGAGCACAAACATGCTCAGTCTGAAGTTCCTAAACTTTGTCAATACGAATGCCCTGAAAAAGCTAGTTTGCCTGCCCACAAGGGGCTGAAATGTCTCAGACATAGTACTCACTAACATGGGGGGATCACTGAACTACCCCCTGCGTGTTGCCCTCCCTAGTAAGGTAAGACCATAAATCTGTCTCATTTGAAGTAACGATCAAACCTGACACCCCCACGGGAGCAAAAAAACTGAAACATTTCTTCAAAGCAAACTACAGCCTACTAGGTGATGGCATAAATGTTTCAAACCTCCTGTTAACACACCCAGCAATGACTTTTCTGCAGAAGAGTACACAGATGCCCTCTATAATCACCTAAACAGCTGTGTAGACTTAGCTGTACCTGACTGGATAAAAAACAGGTCCTCCAGAAAAAACAGGCCATCCTGGTGGACCTCAAGTATAAATAGGTTATATAACAAAAGAAAGAAACTGATGTCTAAGAACAAGAGGGAAGTTACTCAGCAGAAGAAGAATGCCCTCCACAGCCTGAACAAGCAAATCAGATATCTTGTAAAGTCTTATAAAGCTAGTAATGAAGCTAAATTAGCATCCCTAGCTAAGGATAATCATAAGGCATTCTTTAGCTATGTTCGAAATCTAAAAAAGAAGGCCCAGCTATGTGCCGAACTTATAGTGCATAGTACCTCTCATACTGAACCTGAGGAAACTGCCAACCTGCTAGCGGACAGATTCAATGCAAACTTCACCCCTCTGTCCCCATCAGCCATACCAAAAAATATACTTGACACCAGTCCTCTACCCAGTATCTCCAAAGAGCAGGTTATATCTGCACTCTACAAGGCCAAATACAAGGCCTCTATAGGACCAGATAACATTCCAGGCTGCTTACTAAACAATCTAAAACAGGACCTAATGGGACCACTTGGCACTCTCTTTAACCTTAGCCTGAGCACTGGCTTTGTTCCAGCACAGTAGAGTACAGCAACAGTAATCCCCTTGCACAAAGGATGCCCAAAAACCAACCCTGGGAACTATAGACCCATAAGCCTAACCAGCCTTATCTGCAAGACCATGGAAAGAATCATCATGGGCCTTATCAACAAGGACATAGGTGACCTTCAAACTCTTGACCAGACCCAGTTTGGTTTTGTTTAAGGTAGATCATGCTTAATTGAACCTGGTGGACATCTTCAACAATATCACCAAAGTCATGGATAAAGGCAAAACGGTACATACTGCCTATCTTGACATAGCCAAGGCTTTTGACCCAATCTCCCCACTCAAGTATCATTGCAAAACTCTCCCAGCTGAGGATTAACCCATACATCACTCGATGGGTATTCAACTGGCTCACCTACAGAACACATATTGTCAAAGTTGGGGATTCCACCTCTGCTAGTAGACCAGTTACCAGTGGCATACCACAAAGATCTGTGCTGGTTCCTCTACTGTTTGGATTCTATTTCTCAGAAGTCCAGGTGAAAGTAGATGGCCTGTGGCTTAACAAGTTCACTGATGATAGCCAACTGGGAGCAATCATTGAGCCCCAAAAAATGTTAACATATTACAAAAAGAACTAACACAAAAAAATGATTGGTGCCAAAGACACAGACTAAAATTAAATGCAAAAAAGTACATTATTATCCCCTTTGGTAAAGAGAAGTCCTTGCAAATTAAAATATTGACAGCTCCCCCATAAGCTTAAACCCAGTGGTGTGAGATTTGAGAACACAGGCTGACTGCAATCTAAACTTCGATCACCATGTGTCCACAGTGGTAAGGAAAGCCTTCTATATTGCACATATAAGTAAGGGCATTGCATCCAAGACTAAGGATGTTATAACTCCTTTATACTCGACCCTCATCAGACCACTAATAGAGTACAATGCTTCCTTTTGCATGTACCTCACCAGACACATACAGCAGCTGGAGAGACCACAGCGGTTTCTCATCAAGAAAATTCAGGGCCTCCAAAACATAACCTACATGGAAAGACTGAAAGCCCTGTTACTGTACTCGGTATCCTACAGCTTGCTGAAAGGCAACTTTTGCTTGGCCTGCAGAGCAGTCTCTGACCCTGCTGTAATGGAAATGCTGCACATCCTCAAAACAAATGGGACAAGAGTAACTCGCTCCAGGGATCTCAACCTAGCCTGTGACATTAACAGAACATGCTGGAGAGACAGATATGTCTCCCAGAGATGGGCCATTCCTCTGGAATACACTACCAATTCACATGAAGGAGAGAGCATCAGTAACCTTGTTCAAGCACAACCTAGACAATTGGATGGGAGACTGTAAATTTATCCCAGGGACGACATCTATGTCCCTCATGGACAGGGGCAGTTGGTGTTGATCATAGACTTGCTCTTCGAATAATGACCATCTAACCAAGGTCAATTATAAAACATGGGTATAACATGGCTAGGCTTGTAAAGGCCCTAGGGCCATTAGCCTAGCAACCTTCTATGAATCTATGAACCTATAGGCAAGGTTTCTAATCTCATAGCACTCAGCTTGAGTGTGTGTGTGTGTGTGTGTGTGTGTGTGTGTGTGTGTGTGTGTGTGTGTGTGTGTGTGTGTGTGTGTGTGTGTGTGTGTGTGTGTGTGTGTGAGCACACTGTGCACTCAGGTATGCACATTCATTCAGCTATCAGTCTGGAGGCAATTTTACAGTGGGATTTGAGTCCACATCTAGGTTACACAGGACATCAAAGGCAGATGGAAAGAGTATTTCCAGCAGCTTCTGAATGAAAAAAAAAAACACAGAAGCTGCACTGCCTCAGAAATAGCCTACATTGAGAGAAGAAAAGGAGCCCACCCTAGAAAAAGTAAGAACAGCACTAAGGAAGATGAAGTCAGGGAAAGCAGCAGGCTCAGATGAGGTCACAGCAGATATGAAAAAAGATGCTGCGTGAGACAGAGAAGAAATGGCTCCTAAGGTTACACACAGCAGTGTGGAGAGAAAAGCATATCCCAGATGACTGGAGAATAAGCATACTCATGCCAGTGTACAACAACAAAGGGGACATCCACAACCGTGGGCAGTACAGAGACAGCAAACTCTTATCACATTGCATGAAAGTTCTGGAGAGGGTGATTTTAAAAAACAGATACCCACAGTAGAAGAATGTAGGATGGGAGATGAGGAGTTCATCTTCAAATCAGGATGCAGCACAACTTACCTGATGTGCGCAGTGAGACAGATAGTTGAGAAGAAGCTAGAGATGAGGAGAAAGTCCAACTGAACATTTCTAGATTTGGAGAAAGCATATGACAAGGTCCCAAGAAAGCTGATCTGGAAATACTGCAGTGGTTCAAAGTCCCAGAAACATTGGTAGAATTAGTGCAGGCTATGTACAAGGACCCAGTGTCTCAAGTACAAACAGTGTTCAGCTTCACAGAGGGGTTCCCAGTAGAAGTGGGTGTACACCAGGGTTCGCCTCTGAGCTTACTGCTGTTCATACTGGTGATGGACTACATTAGCAAACAGGTTGGAGGGGACAAATCAACAACTTTGCTGTATGCAGACAATGTGGCATTACAGGCAGACTCTAAACAAGAACTTCAGCAAAGGATAGGGGAATGGAATGCAAACGGAAGACGCATGGGATGAAACTAAGCACAGATAAGACAGTGGTAATGACAGCAAATTAGGGAAATCAGATGAAGCTAAGAATTGAGACAGAAGGGAAGATAGTGGAACAGGTAAATAGCTTCAAATATCTGGGAGGGGAGGTTGAAACGAAGGTAAGTCTGAATGAAGAGGTCAGAGCTAGAATCAGTGGGGCTGCAGCCAACTGGCATAGAATCTCAGGAATAGTCTATGAAAAAAGAATACCAAAAAACCTGAAAAGGAAAGTATACAAGACAATGGTGCAACCAGTACTACTGTATGGTGCAGAACACTGGGCAGTAAAGGCAGAGTAGATGAAGAAGTTGGAGGTGACGAAAGTGAAGTGCCTGAGAAGGGTGGTAGGATGCACACTGTGGAACAGACAAAGAAATGAGGACATAAGAGCAGAAGCCAAAGTAGCTCCAATTGTAGAAAAGCTCAAAGAGAACAGATTACGGTGGTTTAGACACATTTGCAGAAAAGCAGAAGACAACCTGAAGAAGAAGATTTGGGACAGACAGGAAGAAAGTAAGAGGAAACGAGGACATCCACCAAAGAGTTGGATGGATTGTGTGAAAGAAGATCTGCAACAATCAGGCATGAGTTTTGAAGAAGGCAGGAGTGTGGCACTGAATCAAGAGAGATGGCGACAGTTAACATGATACATCAACCCCATGTAGAAAATGGGAAAAAGGAGGCTGATGATGATGATGATGATCTGGGTTACACACTCCTCCCAATGGATGCTGCTGATATCATCCTCTATAAAGTACACCCTGACAAGGCAGACTTGTTCAGTGGAGCTAGCATTAAGTATTATATTCTGCATCTTATATAGCTAGATAGGTAGGGATTCTAATCTCATAACAGTCAACTTGAGTGTGTGTTCATGCAACTATCAGTATGGAGACAATTTTACAGTGGTATGTGAGTCCACATCTATGTCACACACTCCTCCCAATATCAGATACTGATGATGTCACCCTCTATAAAGTGCAATCTGACACTGTTAAAGTCACACATCTGTGGTGGTACTAGTCTTACATTGTATGGAATCCAGCTTGTATATCTACACAGGTGTGGTCTTTGAATATCTGACTTCAGTCAACTGATGTGTGTGGGGTAGGTGGTATATTACAATCTTTCTATAATTTTCTGAATCTCTTTTCATTTGACTCCCACTCAGAAGCTTTTACATAGCCCCATGACTCCAACATTCCCTGTATCACTCTGTTCACATAACATATTTTTCTGCAGAACATTGAGGATGTCATCATCTCAAAGATGCATACACACATCATGAAGCAGAGGCCCTCCATCACCCTCTGTAAGCCAGCTCCAGACCACTGGATATGTGATTGCTAATTTTGTTGTGGGATAGTACACATGTCAGACATGGACAGAAGCAGTCTGTAATAAAATCAAACACATTCACACATACCTACATAACCCCCTACTATCTTCCATCACATAGATACAGTGATTTGGGTTTAAATGGTATAATAATGGCTAGGATTGTATGTGCTCCTGGCAGTTAGCCTAGTAACGTCCTATGGCCCTCTAAACATTGTACTTGTCAATGTGGTTGTCATTCACATGTGCTAAGCTGAGGTGTGGATGCACTGTGGCTCTACAACAGTGTATTCCACTCTATTATTTGAGCTACTGTCTTGATGCCCACTGCTACCATTTGGTTATATGTTCCATCCATAACAGCTGTAGCAATATGCCTCCTGAGGACTGTTGACACAAGGAGATGTTATGTATACTGTTGCCTTACTAAGGCATGTGTTCTTGCAGTGGAGCATATCAACAGTCTACACAGTTCTCATTCAACCATCATAGTGATAGCTGCAGTAAGGCACAGGTTTGCATGTGTATACCTAGCATTTGGAAATATTATCTGACATACAGCAATATTACATCATGCTGATTACATGGGCACATATGCCTGAGTTCACCAACATGTTGTAATGCTGTTATATACACAAACATGACATGTTGAGATTCACTTGCAACCTTGAGGAATTCATGGTATGGCTAGATATACAAAACTGCAGATATGCTGTGGAGAGGACGCTATCTTTAATGAAAGCAACAGTAAAAAAGGAAATTCCTAAACTTATAGAATATATGAGTCTATCAATACATCAAAATATGCCAGACACAGGCTATCTTTACAAAATATACAAAATAATTAAAAATAAAATGGATCTTTGTAATGATAAATTCTGGGACTATTTTACATCTGTTAATAACTGTCTCCCAAGTAATAATGAAAAAAAAATTATACTGACATCCTCTACACTAACCTCGTCATCCTTAAGATGGAAATTATTCTCTTGGAAATTTTTACATAAAGCATTCAGCACACCACACAAAAAACAGCTAATTTATAAAAAACAAACTAGCTGCTGGAGATGCAAATTATGAACTGAGGCTAATTGTCAACACGTGTTGTATGAATGTGATATAATTAAACCTTTTTGCAATTAAGTCAATGTTTTTTACAGGCTTTATTTACTGATAACGTCAACCTAAACAAGTGATTGATTTTATTTAATGCACCAGTACCTTTGTGTGTTAAAAAGTTGATAACTTTCTTCTTTGGACTCTTCTTACAATCGCAAGGAAAGTGATAAGAAAAAAACGGAAAAGCACAAGCACACCAACTATGAAGGAATTCTACAATATTGCAACTGAAACTTGTCAGATGGAGATGCTAACAATTAAATGAAGTACCACAAGAATAACTTCTTCTTTAAACTCTTGGACTAAGCGTAAAAGATTAATGAATAAAAGGACTCTTTGCCATATAACAAAAGTTGTAGTTAAATATGACAAATGTTACTATTCATATGTATGTAGACACCCTGCACATAGTTTCGTCATGCATAGTTTTGCTGTTCTTTCATTTGATACTGATTGTTATATAATTTTTTGTTGCTAATAATAGTTATTGTAATTTCATACAAATTTAATGAGATATAATTCTTGCTAAATTTAACTAATAAAAAAAATATGGGGGAATTCATGGCATGCACTATTGTGTTGCTATTCACAAGGATTACACAGATGGTCCCCAGCAGCATTGTGTGACTGTCAGTATCTGTGTCATTAGTTGTTCTGCATGTACCACATCCACCTCATTTGTAATGTGTCCATATATGGTGTCAAGGTCCTCACCCACATATTTCCACTGATAAAAATATAGGCATATCATGTACAACTGGTGTAATGACAAGAAATATGTAGAGTTGTACAACTGTGTTGAGAATTTAACTGTGTCATATGTGATTCATACCCAAGGTTTTGTTTGGAGGTGATGTACAGCCTGAAGTCCAATTGTAGCATAAGTACAGCTACAGTGTGACTGTGCTATGTCACGGATGTGCAACTACATCACATCATTATTACCACTTGATAAATTGCATGAACACATATGGATGTATGTCAGGATTTCATGGCAGTATAACATTTTCACTGGCAATGTCAGGAGGATGGTGATTGTGTGGCACATGAGTTGATGTTTGACATGTACTTATAAAGGTTGCCCGTGTATTGTATAATGGTTAAAAGGGGAAAGAAGTTCAAAGCAAACTATACTAGGAACGTAAGATGTAGTTGTAAGAGGGAAGTCTGCTGACGTGTAGGATGATTGATTTAGGCAGTTAAAGTTAGAAGTGAAAAGATCCAATGGAGTGTACGGTTCTGTGATATCACCTATACAGCCGGATTCCAAAAGAAATTTGCAGACAGTGCAGCACACCAAAAGAAGACTTCATTGTGTGAAGAGCAGATGCGATTCCATAATGTATGCTAAAGCAATCCCTAGAAATGATCTATTCAGTGTAGGATAATTACGGAATCTGTGCACACCACTCCAAACACAGTGAGTGCCCAAAGCAACTTAAATGCAACAAAGTGCTTCACTGACAACTTTAAGAAAGCATTTTGTGGAGGTTATATCTATTACCATGAGAAAAAAAAACTTGGAAGCCAGGAGCAGAATCAGGGATACCTCTCTTTATTAAGTAAACCTTAAGCCCTTTTGTCCTAGTAATTCAGACTTCATCAGAGTAAGAGAAAGCGCATCATTACAGAATCCTGCAGAATCTACAGCATTAACAAAAAAACATGCAAGAGGCATGCGATGCATTACAGCAGGTTTGGGAACTGATAGCCATAGTGGAAGATCTAGCAATGCGTCCTCCAAGACAGCCACCTAGAAGATGGGCCAGGCAACATCTAAGCCACCTCTCTGATTAAGAAATAATCAATGGGTATTGATTAGACAGAGAGTTGATGCAGGCTCTATGTAACATGTATGCCCTGCACATATATGCAAGTGTCTTGCGAAATAAACCCACACTTGTGAAAACCAAAGTATGCCTCAGCCTTGGTATACTGACATCTGGAACATTTCAGTGGCATATGGGATATGCAGTAGGTGTGTCCTAGACAGCTGCCAGTCAATTCCTCTCCCAGTTCCTGGCAGCAATATGCATCAACATGGATGAGTACATCCATTTCCATCCATAGTCATAGAGTGCAGGAATATCATGCACCATTTCTATGCCATTGCCAACTTCCCCCATGTACTCAGTGCAATAGACTTCATCCACATTTCTATCAAACCCCCTGCAGTACTTGAAGCCAAAATTTACATAAATAGAAAGGGGTGAGTATCACTGAATGGACAGGTGGTGTGTGCAGCAGATGATAACATAACAAACTTAATGGTAATAAACCCTCTGAGTGTACACGATCCCGCCGTATGGTGAGAAAATGGTCTCAATGCTGACTTCCAAAATGGTGAAATACCTGAGGGGCTACTACTTGGTAAGTACAGGAACACAGCTATGCTGTAAACTGAACCCAAACCTGTCAACAGTATAAATGATGACAACATACATGTTACCTTCTTCCCACCAACAGATGACTACAATTATCCACTAGAGCCAAGGTTAATGATGCCACATAGAGCCCCAATTCACCCTGCAGATGATTTCTACAGTAGATCACACACTGCAACAAGAAACACCACTGAGCATGTGTTTGCTGTTCTGAAATCCAGATTCAGATGTTTGGATACATCTGGGGGTGTACTGCAATACACATCTGCAAAAACAGCACAGATGATTACAGTGAAGGCCAAGATACATGTTAACATGAAAACATGGTGGCTTGCCAGCTGCAGGTGTGGGTGATCTACCCCATGAACACCAGATGTCCGAAGATGACATTCCACAGCTGCCAGAGGAGGATCAGGAGGACATAAGGAGAAGTGGAAATCAGTGTGGATGACGAAGGGTGTGAACACAAGCCCTAGCAATACAGCACAATTTGACATGAACCTTTGAGTCATGACCAGCCACAGTTACATAGATACACAGATTAAACATCAATGTGCATGTGTTGCCTCACAACAGCAGTACAAATCAGAGCCAATGGAAATGACTCATTAGCTGTACACAGTGAACATCACACATAACCTAATCTTAATGTATACCAGTACGAACACATAAAAAACACAGAGACAAAACAGCAATGCAGGAAGACTGAATGCAAGAGGACCACATAGGCACATGTGTGGGATGCAGGAGGTGTACACAACTGAATTCCCAACTGGTCAGTTAGAATGTCATCATACAGAGTAATACCAGAACCTTACCCATCCAGTACAATCAAAAGAAAGAAAAGTCCATGATGATATGCATCGGCATATACATACACAAAACAGTGCTGCTTCACCTACACAAGGTATAGCTGCATTGTGGGTCATTTCTATGTAATATATGTGTGCAGACATGCAGAGCAGCAATGGCACTGACCACACAACATATCTGCAACATATGTCTATATACATATGTGTGCAGATTCAGTCAGATATGGGAAGGCAAACATGGGAAGTACAAGTAAGCAAGGCAACTGAAAATGGAAATAGGTACACAGAAAGGCAGTGAGTGCTGGTATTAGGCATGTGCAGGACCACATTAAAATTCCATAAGTGACTCAGATATGCATGTATAGGCATAATTGTGCATTTGTGAATGTCAGACAGCAAGGAAAAATTTAAGGAAAACATCAATTGTATCTATTCACAAAAATGTAAACATGAAAACATAGCATCACATATTGCATTATTGTTGTCAATATCATTATAACATGTCAATGTCAATCAGGTAATACATATCATCAAATTAATCTATTCACATATTTCAGGAAAAATATCAGAAAATCCTGTGGCATTAGACATTTCTATAACCACAGACATTTCTTTGCCAGTGGTCAGCACAGTGATCATCACTGCACAGGGTCAGAATGACACAACAGGACACACATTGGATCAACTGTTCGTGTTACACTAACACAGTCTAGGATGCCCATGATGACAGCTCACACCACTTTTCTGGCTGCCTCTGCCACGTCTGAAAATGCTCAGTCCATGTTGCCCTACTGAGGAGTAGGATAGGGTGACATTTTTAGGTGTAGTGTGGGAAGTAACATGACTGAGATGTGACAATCTGGATGTGCCTGCTGGGCTGACAGTGGATTGGCCATTAGCAGATGTGTGTGCACATTGCAGTACAAACTTTGATGTCCAATAGCCACATGTGTGTCTAATGAGAGTAATAGTCCTCTGTCCACTGGAGGTACTCTGCTTAGTACAATTAGGTCACAGAATACCTGGTTAGTACTATCACACTGCTCTAACACCAGCTTAATAAGACATTCAATGGAGCATGCAACAGACAACACACTGTCATGCTGTGCAGCCATGATCTCACCATATCTGCACTCCTGACCTTTATATAACACACACAGCTGGTGTGCTTCATGATTGGTGGCATGGGCAATTGCATGAAGATCAGCACTATGATGGTGCTAGCAAAGTTCTGTCACCTGTTACAGTAGGCAGGCATCCTCTCAGTGGTGGGGAAGAGTCACCCTCATTACCTGACTCTGCATGGAACCCTGGCTCATGGAAATCATCATGTCTAGCAGCTGCTGTCACCACATCATCAAAATGTCCAGCCACATCTTCCTCACTAGCTCAGGCTACAGCCTGATCCACATGGCTGTCCCCTTCTGGGCCGGACAACATACCCACATTTTTGGCCTGTGTGCCATGGGCAGTGCTATCACAGTGAGGCACATCACATCCAATCTCAGGATTAATGAATGGGCTACTGGAGGAGGCAGGCAGTGGTTGGGCTACAAGAAGAAACAGATGACACAGGTTACATCAATGCACAAACAACACAGTGCACAAACAACACAGTGCACAATGCAGCTTAGTAATGACATAAGGACCAACTATTTTACTACAATGTTAACTGGGCTATGGAATTACCAGGATGTTGTGCCTGGGTGAGGTTTTTGAACCCTATATAACAGAAAGATTTCACATATGCTACATATTGTACACATTTGACAATTGGGAATAAAAAAATATTAAAACATACTTGACATGTCCTGTTAGGTTAGGTTTGAACTGAATCTGTCATGAGGAAATATATACACAAGTCCATCATCATTAAGCAAATAATGGCCACCATATTACATTCCAACAGAAGTATAACACACATGATACTGTAGACACATACTGTTTGGACAAGACTGATGTGAAAGTTGCTGTTGTTGTAGGCAGGTGAAGAAGAAGACGGTAGTCATGAAGTACACAGACGTGATCATCAATACTGATGTGCATTAAACAAATGGAATATCTTACCATTTATGTCATCCCTGCTTGGGGAGCGTATCATCTGTTGTAATATAAATCTTGTAATATGATAAGGCACAAAAACATCAACATGTGGGAAAGCTCCAGAGTCATGACTGCAGGAAGAAGAACAGTACATGTACAGTGCAAACTAACATGATATGTAAACATTTACATGGCAAATGGTGATCATGTTGTCCAGAAGTACCTGTGTATGGAAAAAAGTGTCAAGAATATCATACTTCACAGGTGTACTCAAATTTGCTGTACCCTATAAACAAGGTAGCTGACCATACCTGGTAGGTCTGTAGGTGCATCTGCATTGGCCAGATCTTGTGATGATGTACCTGTAATTTACAATGGCATAAACAAATCAGAGGCACACAAAGCTATGGTTCACAATAACAGTATATGGAAAAACATGGCAGACTGTGAACATGTTCAGATGTCCCTGTGTATGGAAAAAAGCATCATGAATATCATACATCACAGTTGTGCTCAAATTTACTGTACCCTATAAACAAAGTGGTCAACCATACCTGATCTATCTATAGGTGCATCTGCATGAACCATGTCATGAGATGATGACTCTGCAGTTTACAATGGCATAAGCAAATCAACATGTGAGCATAATCCACTGTCATGGCAGGTGACAGAAGCACAGAAAGCTATGGATCACAACAGTATATGGAAGATACATGGCATGGGCTGCTGTTGTGCAGATGTTCAGAGACCTATGAAATTGAAAAAGACAAACATCACACATGTTGCTTGAAGTGTTAGGTATGAGCTGCATTGTTAACACAATATGCAATAACACTTATGCTGGCAATCCACATCCTGTGTGTGACCATGTTCCCGATACAATTGTGGTGCTGAACAAAAACATATGGCACTACATTAATAATTTGGGCATACTGATAATGCCTGAGATAGTGTAAATGCTGAAATGGTTTGAAATGTATTACTTACATGTAGATCCTGGAACACTGTCTTCATTACCTGCACTGAGTATACAGTGATCATAACTGGTGATATGATGTGATGCCAGCAATATAGTAATCTCATCTGGGGGGGGGGGGTCAATGGTGGCCCATTTCCTGTGAAATTCCTCACTCTCTCATATTCTGTTAGCTGCATAGAGGATCATGTCCAAAAAGCATTGACAACAGACTTCTTGTGATAGATTATGACCACCTACAGCTCTGATCATGTCCATCAGGCCTGTCCAAACCTCATTCCTCCACACGGCATTTCTAGTCCATCTAAGTACTCTGTGACCATGCTGACACAGTGCCTTGATTATAGTTTCATTCTGTGTCACACTGGAACAGAGCCTCAATTATAATTTTATTCTCACTTTGAGAAAAATTGTCTCCCCCTAGTTCTGTTTGACATCTTGAAGGCATTGTTATATGCACACATTATAGGTTTTATGGAGACTGACAGCTGATGCGCTGATGGTATAAGTATTTGTCAAGTTACTTGATTTGCTCTCTTTACTAATGCAAGTTATGCAAAATAATTCTTTATCATGTATATTACTGTTATGTATTAAAGAACATAATGGACATGAAAAAGATGTCTAAATATGTATTATATGTAATAAACAATTATGTTATCTGTATAGGTCATATGGGGGACTTTAACCCATTGTAGGGGCTACCACAACAGCTAAAGGACAACCATACAACTCTCGTACCACATACTCATTACTTCACATATCAACACAGTAACTAGTGAACAGTCAAAGCCATTTCATGTTGTCTGTATCAGACTGAATGTACTAACAACTACTGCTATATTACTAAGCATCAGACAGTATCTGTAAACAATTCTGTAAACATAAAACTGACATAAATCCTTAGAATTTGTTGTTCTCCTTAAGCATACCTGATACAGTCAAGGTGAAACAGAATTTACTATGGATATAATTTTATGTTGTCTTCAAACACTTTCAAAGGGTCTGTTTGCTTTTAGCCATATACCCATCTGCATGCATATTGTTTAATCCTTTAACCAACCATTATGTCACAGCCAGGATTTATTGCAGAATTTCTGACCACAAAAGGCATGTCAACGTGTATAATTTGATTTATAGACATTAATTATAGCACAGATATGTAATAACAGAAGTGTATTCCCCCACAACAATGCTATGAGGTGACAGCTTACCTCTGAAGCTAGCTGTAATTCAGCTACACATCACAGTGAGTGCAGCTATGTGTGCTTTTAAGTATCATTTGTATCATACATAATTAATGAGCTTCATTAACATTCAGTGTTTTGGAATCTTATTTGTGCACATCCGCATAACTTCAAAAAATTTTCCATATTAACCAATAGCTCAGCATAACGGGAAGGTACTCTCCACCAATACACAACAGGTATCAGTAAACAGAACTATCGGTGACATAGGTTCATAGGTGTTTACTAGGCTAATGACCACAAGGGCTTTTTAAGCCTAGCCATGCATCCCAAATCTCTGACAAGTTCTGATACCCTTGATAAGTGTAAGCATGGGCCTGGGAGATGAACCAGTTACAGGTTACATGTTTGCATCAGAGACATAGGTGCCAAACCAGGGATGAACTTCCAGTACCCCATCCAATTGTCCAAGTTGCACTTGAATTGGATTAGGGAGGAACTCTGCTTCACATAGATGGGGAGTCTGTTCCATAGATTGGGTTATCTCTGGGATACATACCTATCTCTCCAGCAGGTCCTATTTATATCACAGGCAAATTTTAAGTCTTTAGAACAGGTAATTCTGGTACTGTTTGTTTTGTGGATATGCAGGAGGTCCATCACAGTGGGGTCTGACAATGCCCTGTATTCCAGGCATAGATCTCCCCTCAAAAGCCTGTAGGAGACAGAATACAGGGATAAGGCCTTGAGGTGGTCTGGCATAGATCTCCCCTCAAAAGCCTGTAGGAGCCAGAATACAGGGATAAGGCCTTGAGGTGGTCTGCATAGGACATATTACTTATGCCCTATATTCCTTTAGACATAAACCTCTGTGGACATTCCAGTTGTTGGATATGCCTGGTTATGTACATACCAAAGTGGGCATTGTACTCAATGATAGGTCTGATGAATGCCAAATACAGTGGAACAGCGACTTCCTTGGACTTAGATGACATACCTTTGTTTATAAGTTGCACAACATAGAATACTTTTCTCACCACTGTAGACACATGAGGACCAAAGGCTAGATTATCATCTATGCGTGTCCCTAAGTCCCTGACTACTGGGTCAATTCTAAGTCCTCCAATAGTCTGATACCATCTTATATGCACCAATTTTACAATGTGATTTAGATACATTTACATTATTGCTACCTGTGAACTGAGTGGGACTTCAGGTTGCATTCATCAGTAGTTCTTTGGAAGACTTTTACCTATAACAGTGAAGATGTTGACTGATAAGAGGCTTCAGTATGCCCAGGTGCTGAGCTGAACTGAGGAGAAGACCATGCAGAAGCTCACTTTCTACGATGGGCATAAGCAAACTATGATCGCACACCCCAAGAATTTTTCTATGATAGAGTTTGGAACTGGATTGTGAAGGAGCACCACAGATGGATTAGGATTTACCTGACTAGTGTGGAAGGCTGTCACCAGTAAGATGACCTCCATTGGAGGGACACTGAGGATCTTTGCTGGAGGGTTGCAGATTTCCCACTCATACCTTAACACCTATATCATAATAACAGTATGTCATAGCTGTATGTGTTTGTAGGACTGTTTAAATTTAATTTTGTGAGTGCTTGAACTGATAACAGTAATGCTAATGTATTTAACATTATTCACTTACAGCTGCAAATGATATGCCATAACTATTCCCATTCCAAGCAGGAGGGAGCAGTTATGTCTATCAGCTCAACTGGTTAAGCAATGAATCACATTGAGCGGTGATGATCTCCTATGGCTGGGTTCAAAGCCCATTGCAGTTAATTTTGTAAATATTGCTGTTTATTTAGTTAATACAGAACATAAGCAATTTAAGCCCTCATTTTTGGTAACTATACAGTACATTTTTTTTTTTAAATATGTAGAGTGGCCATGTTTCACTGACGCCTATAGGCCATACGCCTCGGATGACTAAACATTTCTCCATTATCCGTAATGATTCAAGAAGCATCACCCTTTATACTTCTGTATGTGTGAGTGCTGAGTAATACAGACATACATCATTAGTCTTTACTTTATAAAACAATTAAACACTAAAACATAGTACTGTTATATGAGTCTGTTGTTATACCTTAGAAGTGATCCTGTATGCAGGAAAGCATTGTGCTGTCTCTTCGCTCAACCTGCTAAGCCCTAGGCTAATGTAAATATCATACGGATACATCTGTGTTTGAATCCTAGTGTGGAGTGCATGGCTTTCATTTTGATATTTACATATTTAGTATTCAAGACAGATATGTAAGGTAATTGTTTGGTCAGTTATGCAGTATAGCTTTTTACACATCTAGTAATTATATGGTTCAGTAATAATGCCTACAGTGCTTAGGTCTCAGATAACTGCATATGTCTCTGTTACCTGTTAGATAATAGAATCATTCCTTAACAATTCTATATGATGAGAGTGATTTTTTCTGTCTCCTAGTTTTACCTGTCAAGCATTAGTCCAATATGAATGTTTCATGGATAGATCTGGGTTGCAGTCATTGATGTTATTTTGATATTTCAGTAATGACTAATTAAGTACAGATATGGCAGATACTTGCTTGTTCGGTCATGCTCTTTAGCTTTTTAAAATTTCAGGTATGAAGGAAGTTCAGTAACGACTATAGCGCTTACTTCTCAAATGACTACAAATATCTTCATTATCCATAAAGATTCTGCAAGCATCCCAGCTCTGTCACTATGGCTGTATCTGTATCTCATTGCCATTATATTCGCATATACATATATATAGATAAATAAATATATGTGTGTGCATATTGCAGCTTAATGGCACAGTACAATCCATTGTGTTGACTGCCCTCCTAAATAAATGAAATGGTGATGTATGAACATGACTTTCTGCCTATATATATATCTGTCAAGTGCATACACAGGTTCTATTGCAATGCTTGAGACTCTGAACTCTAAATTGTTACAGTTTTTTGTTAGAGCTGTGACCAGTGTGCTGATATGCAGTCAGGATTGCATGGTGTTATATTTCAAATGCAGAGCACATGTTTAAAGTTGGCCTTTGATTTTACCAATCCTGATATTTATGATCAAAATTCCACATTTTTGAATCTTCCCTGCATGGTCATTCATAAATCCGTACAATCCCAGACAAGATAGATTAGTCAGGTAGGTCTCAGGGTTGCAGTGCAAAATTAGATGACAGGTCTAAGTTTAAATTTCTGTTCTTCTAGTTTGTATACATTACTCCTCATGTGTGAAGTATTGATAATGACACAGCAATAACGGAATGTGCAAAATGCAAACTTGTATGTTATGTGAAGGCTATAGAACATATAATGCACAGTATTCTTCACTGTTAATTTTTACATAGCAAACAATGTGTATTCAATGGACAGAATCCTTCCCTGCCAGTAATAGTTCTTTTTTTCCTTTTTGCAGGTGATGAGGAGAGAGCCAGGGATCAAGCCCTGTGCATCAAGTGTATATACAGGCTGGAGAAAGAGCAGAGGGAGAGAGGTATGTGTTCTAACTGTAGATATTACTTTTCCCAGAAGCAATCATAATATTGTTAAAAGGCCGCTTTTGCTAGCAGAATCAGGCAGACTTATATTAATGAAAAGCTACCCATAATGCATCTGCAAGGTAACCTCAATAATCATTGAAATAACATTATGTATTTGATGTAAAATTTAACATTTGAGTTATAAGCAGGGTAAGTTTGAAGATATGTTTATTTATTTATGTATGTATGTATTTATTTATTTTTAAAATCACAACCTAACTGACAGACATATCTATGTAACTGTCATGGTGCTTTTATTTGAAGTGTTATATATGTAAGCTGTTTTTCTTTTTTGAGAAGTAGGTGATGGTAAAGTTGTATGTCTAGTAGTGATGCTCACTGACTGCAATAGGGTGTCTAGCCTCCTCATGTTATTGCTAGATGGCTGTCTGCTGTCTCAATGTTTGTAATGAGATTGTCAGACAATTTTTTTACATGCAGTTCAGTTCAAGATGTCATGCACTTCTGTAGTAAATGACTGTGATGGATTTTTTAACACAGAATTATCACCCGCACTGTGAATTGTTATCATAAACCCAATACTGTTATTACTTTCTGTCTAACTGTTAAGTATTTATTATGTCTTTCTATCTCCTTGTTAAATGTTTATCAATCAGCATTACAGTGTTTGAATTGATCAGGTGCATACATAGGTAGTGCCAGTGACACAGTACTTGATGAACACTGTGTGACATAAAGTAAATTGGTAGATATCACATGCTATCACTGTGTTTATAATTGTCAAGTTTTTCTTAGGTATTGTATTGCATTCCAGTCCTCTGATGTTGTGAGGCCAGCCATTAACCATGCTACATTGCTCATCTCTTTTGCATGTAGCTATTTTCCACTGCTTGTTCTTCTTACTATATATTTTTAAGAAATATCTGTTATTCATGCAATGTCCAAATGACACCTTATTTGCACATAAACCTCAATTACACTTGAGCAAGTCTGCTATTGACACCTCAATGTAATTGTGTCAGGCACACATACAAATAATGTACCATGGAAGTTATGCTTCTCTTTTAGAGTGGCTGTATAACAATGTAGTAAAGCATATGTTAAAGGTTTTATATCACAGGCCCCATTCAAAATGTTATGCTGGCAGCTTACAGTCTAGCAGTTGTTTAGGAATGTAAATTGATGTCATCGTTGCATGCCCCACTGTCGTGCTATGCATATCTTGATATGTCATGATATATGAGTTCTGCTTTTGTTCATGTTTGTTTTTCATACATACTGATGGCTGGTTTGTACAATGGCATTTTCTCACATAAACTGTATATTGCATGACAAGTAATGCACTGGAGTAAAGTAATGACATAATATGATGGACACAGTGGCCCACACAAGGCCTTACCTTGATGATACCATCAATACATGTTGATAATAGGGGATTGGGAATGTTGCATGATCCTGACCATACACCTGCTACCCTATTTATATTATACAAAGTATAAAGACATCTTATGGGCTACATTGTTTGATAAATATGTTTAAATGATACCTGTATTGCATTGTAATATAACTTCAGCGAAGTTCACAGTTTCAGTGTCATTTTTTTATCATGTTAACGGCATAACATATGTCTTTCACATTTGTTGGGTGGCCATCTCATAGTGTTTTATAATAGAGATGTATTGCACATGACTGTATGATAGAAGTTTTATGATAGAGATGTATTGCACATGACTGTATGATAGAAAATACTTTTTACATTGTTATGTACTGAAATGCCATTCATCACATATGGTGTTACAGTTGCATAAGGTCATACATTACTGTAATGTGACATAATGAGCCATTTCCACCCATTGATCATGTCCATCTATGTTATGTAGTCATCAGTTTAGGAGGACACAGAATCTGTTTTTTTTTTCTTTTTTTGGGTTTACCCTTAACAGTGTGTGGGACACATTGTAGTTCTCTTATTGGATGACAGAGAAGATGACGTACCAGAACTATACCCAGCTGAATTGGACTCAGAGGACCAGAAGGATGACAGGACTGATGATGACAATGACAACCGACCAAGACCTACATGTACCATCATTCCCTTTGCCCACCATAACTTAGAGGTGATTTATGGGACCAGATCTGGAAGCTGAAGAGGGAAGTCTTCCAGGCACAAATGACGGACCTGATGGGGAATTTTTTTTCAGGATAAGGGGTTGGCCATATTCAATTCCTTCTGGAAGACTGCATGTGAGATCATTCGTGATGTTCAATCCCATCAAGGTAGACCCTTGGGACTGTATCTATTGTCTGTTATCCAATTATGTAATGTTGCCACCATGGTGTTTGCATATTCACAAAATGTAATGTATAGCCACAACTGTGCAGACATAGCATATTGCTGTCATGCATAGCTGAAATATGTCCTACTGTACACTGCAGATATCATGACATAGGTGGCATTAGGTTGCACCTGAAGTATGACTTACATTAACACAGTACACAAGCATCAAAAAATTACATTTACATGATGTGCTGTACTTAATGTATACATTGCTCCATAAGGGCAGGGCTTTTACTCCTTACTCGTGTGCGTATGTGTGTACTCCTGTGTATGCAAGGCAGCATAATATTATGTCCAGTAAACTGTTGCCCTGTATGTAACAGATCTGACTGTTGCAGTTACCATGATGCAAGTGAGACACAATTGTTCTGCTTGTATTGTTCCACTGTATTCACGGGTGGGATGATGGCAACTCAACAAATGCATTATTCACATAGTTCGCACATATCACAGTGACATGAGTCCATTTATTTTATTTATACATGCTTTCCGTGTGTATGCATTGCACCCATTTCTTTCTTGGTTGTTGCTGTCTTATGTCTGTTCAGCAACATTACCAGGTACTTGCCCCTGTGATTTGTGTAACATTGTGTTGTCAAGCTGTTATACTGGTACAATAACTTTGTGTGCCACATGTATTGGCAGATATTAGCCATGTTATATCATGTTAGTATGAATGTTCTTTATGGAAAGTTATATTTCACACAATATATAGTCATTTTTCCATTATTACATATACACTACAGATGATGCTTTATTTAGCATAATTCCTGAATGCTTTGTTTGTCATTCTGTATTATATTACAACATGCATGATTATAACTGTATAGATGCCCATATTTAGGGATTTGGCATAGATATACAATGAAGTACATTCATGAACGTGTTGTGATCAAAACACAAATGCCCTTGTACACTGAAACTGTGTATATTCAGTTCTTCTATTCTCATGTGCATGACCGTCCTTTGCTCATCAATACACATGGACAGTGTTATATATAGCAATAAGGGTGTTTGTTGCACCTGTTCTATTATGTCAGAATGATAGTATATAAGTGTATGAGATAATGAATATTATGTTGTGTACCTATGTAATTTGCTGTTTAATTGTTGCACGTTACTTTGTTTGTGTAATTTATTTACAAACATTTTTAGGGTAATCATATATGCTGTCTACCCATGTGATATAAATTAGCCATTTGCTTAAATGTAGCTTGAGTGGACTTCTGCACCATTCTTTGTGGTGAACATATACATGTGCAATGTGTTCCTTTAAATACAGCTGTCCAAATTTATTGTATGCCTAATTTCTTTTACTTGCAATTCCTTACTGATGTGGACCTTTGTTGTCCACCTCACCCCCCTTAGTTTTGTCATATATTTTGCACATATACATGACATACATTTAACTTCCTGTTCATCCAGTGCAGGTCATAAATATACGACAGCACATCTATGTTGCCTCTGACGTGGCATATGTCTTTTACATATGCAGTCCATTTCACTTATATTTAGGTTGCGTACATGCAGCTGTGTATTACGAAGTCATTTACATGGTTTGCTGTAAGCTACCTGCCTCAGGCCTTGCAATGTAGGGTCTGAGAGCTAAGCCTGTCTCAACTCTCTCCTTGTAACTCTTCCCAGCTCCCCTTCCACAGGAAGTCTGGCATCCTCTGACAGTGTTGCCTCACTGTCAGCCTGGGTACTACTACTCACCTCTACCTTTACAGTTACCATGTCCAAGGGAACATCAGTACCCACAAGCAGCTGTGGGTCACCTTCAGTCTCACTGCTACAGAGTAGCTTCCTCCCTGAAGTAACCACCTCAGCAGTCCTGGCTGCAAGTATGCAGTCTGTCTGGGTCTCCCCTAGGCTACCAGGCCCACATGCTTGTCTCCTAGCCTCACTGCGTGGAAGTGCATAAGTACATAGTACTGCCTCATCCAAATCCTTCCCTCTCAGGACATCTGCAGGATGATAGTTCCATACCCCGGTTGTCTCAAGACAACCCACTATTGGCATTTTGTCTTTCCCACTTACTGGCTCCCTCACCTTTGGTTCTCCACCTTGCCTCCGTGGACACCTGTATGCCACATGGCCCACTGGTTGCATTCAAAACATTTCACCCTAGGTCCTGGATGTGTACCTGGACTAGTGGCTTCCCCTGCTACTGGCAGATTCTGTTGGGGCAGTTTGTGCTGCCAACCATGGGTTCCTTTGGACCCATGAGCAGTACTGGGGGTCACCTTCCTGTGCAGGGTTGCCCTGTGGGGCAGGTATAGGTCATCTTTCTTCCCCAACTCATCTGAAGTAGCACACTGTCTATCAGCTAACCAGAGCCTCATGTCCTCAGGCAAAGTGCTAGGGCTTGTTCCCTCACCAAAAGGTCTGCCAGACCTTCAAAAGTGGTGACCTGACATCCACTCACCCAGCTCTGAAAATAAGTGCACAGTTCAACAACATATTTACATACATTTTCATCTGCCTTGCATCTATGCTCACAAAACTTTTTCCTATACATTTCAGGTGTTAGCTTAAAACATTGTAACAGACATTTCTTTACAGCAGTATAATCAAAACAGACAGAGTTAGGCATTTGTGATATACAAGTTACAGCTTTTGCATGGAGTAAGGGGGTCAGGAACCGTACCCAGAGCCTTTGGTCAGCACTATACTGTTTGCATACCCTTTGAAACATGTGAATGAAACTATCAAAATGATCCCCCTCTTTAAATTGCAGAAGAAATTTACTGACCTGTTGTGCTTCTGGGGTCCAGTTACTCCCTTCTCCATTACCTCCATTTTTCTGGTGAAGAGTCAGCATTTCCCTCTTGTGCTTCCTCTGATGCTCCTTTTTTTTTGGCTTCTATCTCCAAATGCCTGGCCTCCAACTCATCTCTTTAGCTCCAGCTGGATTTTTAAGTCTACTGCAGAAAGGTTGAGCTGTCCATTCTCTGAGGATATTGTATTTCCATTGCCAGTCTGATTGTCCTTTGCAGAAAGGTTGAGCTGTCTATTCTCCGAGGATATTGTATCTCCAATGCCCATCTGATTGTCCTCCTGGATGCTGTTTATTGATGCAGCTATAACAAAGTCTGTAATCAGGTCTGCCTTAGTCAGGTTTCCATGCACCAGTCCCCTAGCCTGACACATCTCCACCATCTGGCTCCTTGTCAGCTTTCCATACTCCTGTGCTGACATGCTGCCAGCTCACCCTGACTAACTAAACTAACAAAAGAAATAAAACAATTGTGATCTGAACTCCTGAGTATACACTGCATGTCTGATTTAGAGTACAAAACACTTTCAGAGATCACTGTACATATGCTACAGGATTCACTCTACCCACACCATTGCCAAACAGATGTGAGGATATCTTATCCCAACCACTGCCACCACTTGTGATGACTGTGCCCTGGCCCAGCAATCAAGGAGCTTCAGTCCTCACCACTAACACCAGGGAGGTTGTCTCCTAGAAGAGGAAAGGATAATTAATGTACACAGTAAAGTATAATTTCCCTTAAGTGCACACAGAGATCACAGTCAGTCTGGGGCTGGTTGCTCCCTTGCTCTCCAGGTCCCCAATAACTCCCCACTGGCACAGCTATAGGGTCCAGATCCCAGCCTAGCTGGCAAGCTAACCTCCAGTACCCTCTCTGTCCAATCAGTGTTTTGTGTCCCTGCCCAGGTAGCTGACACATATCCACACTTTGAGATAAGTACTTATGCAACTTCACAGGCACTCCTGGGGAAGGCTGACACAGATTCTCCAGCTGTGCCCCTTTACCCAGATTATACGGTAGTAATTCCTGCCACCACCAGCTAATATTATCAGCTACCCAAAGGCCCTTGAAAGGGTGTCCAATTATTACCATGCAATATTATTATCAAATTGGTAATGTGACTATTCAGTCTAAGGCTTATTAGAGTGGCCTATTACGATAACCTCTATAAATATGCAATGTACTCTAGAGGCTACTTCTCTACACAAACCAGCCACAGGTAAAGGTTTTTAAAATATTTAATAATAAATAAATAAAACACAAGACAATACTACTACACCACAGAGATATTTAAGAGTTCAGAGATCACACAGAGACTTAAAATAATACAGTAGGACAGGTCTGATGTCAAAGCAAAACACTTAATCTAACTTTCTAATCTTTAGCTATTCTTAAGAGAAAACACAGTGCTATAATCTTGCTTACATACATAAAGAGCATAAGCAGTACTGAGGTTGATGGTCCAAGACAAATGCTTTCAGTCTCTCACTGAACAATAGTTTTTAAAATGCTAACAAACAGCTCTGCTAATACCCTCCCAAATTACATCATGTTGACACTTAGGTTTTCCCAGTATTCACATTCCATCATCTTGATACTTCATCTGGAGTTCCCAGGCCACAAACTGCATTATTTAGCAAGCTAACACCTGCTCAGGAAACTACAACAATAAAAGACATTTCACATGTATACTCTAACAATTATTCCTTAAGTTAAGACAATAGAAAGAATGTGCTCAGCCAGATGCTTCGGCACCATTTTTTAGATAATTGTAACTTCAAAGAACATTTGAAATGCTTGGCTTGATTTTCCTTACAGCAGATGGCAATGTTGCAACAATCTTGAAGTTCACATTTTACAGTGTTTTCTTTCATTTAAGAACACAAGCCTGTATTTTTCATCTATTTATACAAATGATAGAATTATCTATCAATGTGTGTATTATGTGTCCCAGGCTGCATCTTGCACGAACTACAGAATGAACTAACCCAACACCTAAACACGCTGTTCAACCTCAGCCTCTCCACAGGCTACATGCCCATAGAATGGTGCACAGCAAAGGTTATTCTGCTCCACAAAGGAGGAGCCACAACTGACCCTGGTAACTATCGCCCCATAAGCCTGACTAGCCTGGTCTGCAAGGCTATGGAGCACATCATCATGGAACTCATTAACAAAGACATTGGGAACCTCCAAACACTTGACCCGAACCAGTTCGGCTTTGTTAAGGGCAGATCATGCCTACTAAACCTGGTTGACTTCTTTGAGACAGTCACCAAGGCCTTAGATGAGGAAAGGTGGTTCACACAGCCTACCTTGATCTCGCCAAGGCGTTCGACACCATTCCTCACTCGGGTATTATAGAAAAAGTCACCAGTCTGAATACAAACCCCTACATCACAAGATGGGTTTCCAACTAACTTACAGACAGAACTCCCATGGTAAGAATAGCGGGCTCTAGGTCCGACTCTAAACCAGTCACAAGTGGTGTCCCGCAAGGCTCGGTTCTGGGTCCCCTACTGTTCAGCATATATTTCTCAGAAGTACAGGCAAACACAGGACGACTGTGGCTAACCAAGTTCACTGATGACTGCAAACTGGGAGCCATAAATGACTCTCCGGCTGACATGGACATCCTTCAAAAAGGCCTTACTGAAACAGACACCTGGTGTCAAAGTCATGGCCTCAAGCTAAATGCCAAAAAATGCATAGTCATCCCGTTTGGGAAAAACAAAACACCCACGAATTACCACATAGGTGTCAGGCCCCTTAATACAGAAGAGGTAATAAGAGATCTGGGGACCCAGGTAGATAGTAATCTCTCCTTTGACATTCATATTGCCAAAGTAGTTAGGAAATCCTTCCATGTGGCCCATCTAATTACTAAGGGGTTCGCATATAGAAATAAAGAGGTTATAGTGCCCCTCTACTCAGCACTCATCAGACCCATCATAGTGTACAATGCCCCATTTGGGATGTACCTCACAAGACTCTTCCAACAGCTGGAAAGACCACAAAAGCACCTCACGAAGATAATCACTGGCCTCAAACATATGTCCTATGCAGACCGACTGAAAAAACTCCTGCTGTACTGAGTGGCATATTGCTTACTCAGAGGTGATCTCTGCCTGACTTACAAAGCCATGTCCAACTCAGAATTGATGGACATGCTCCACCTAAGGAAATCTAAGTCACTGCGAGCCACGCGCTCTAGTGAGCTAAACCTCACCACAACAATAAATAAAACATGCTGGAGGGAGAGATTCCTGTCACAGAGACTCCCCATGCTTTGGAACAAAATTCCTAACTACATTAGGCAGAGCCCCTCACTAACACTCTTCAAGAGAAGCCTTGACGAGTGGATGGGTAACAGAAAATACACCCCTGGGATCACTTCATTGGCTCTGCTTGACAGAGGCTCAGTTAATTAATCAATGGGGCGGTGAAAGCCGATACACTCTGGCTAGGCTTATAAATGCCCTCGGGCAGATAGCCTAGTACCTACCTATGAACTTAAATTCTATTTAACTAGGCTGGCAGCCTTCACCCATCTTTCCCTAATCTTCACACTGCATGGTTATTTTTTTTATTACTGCAAAATTGTATTTGTGACATAAGCACATTGACACTGGTTATCTTACTAGATTTTGAACATTTACCATCCCCTCTTACATATTTCCATAT
Organism: Protopterus annectens; assembly: GCF_019279795.1. Taxonomy (NCBI): domain Eukaryota; kingdom Metazoa; phylum Chordata; order Ceratodontiformes; family Protopteridae; genus Protopterus; species Protopterus annectens. The sequence goes on from NC_056725.1 coordinate 636,899,359, forward strand.
ATATCCCTTTGCTTTCTGTGCAAATTGTTTTCAGTACACTTTTCCTGTCTGGTAACCCATGTATTTTAATTGTCCTTGTCATTTCTCCTCCCATTTTAATTATTTCTGCATTCATAAGTACGATGTTTGTGTACAATACACCTATCAAACTTTCCCTGCCTGTGTACAGCTTGCATTATTTGCCTTATGTAGCTCTTCATGTTGTCTGCAACAACATGCTTAACAGCTTTGCCCATAGGCAAGCTTGTTTATTTACTGTTTATGCTTGTGCTGCCCAACATGTTTTCCTTACTGACCACACTGTTGCTGGTCTTCTTTGTATTCATGTACGTATGCTGAGCAGCATGCATATGTGATTAGTTCTGTTGCTCATTGAGCTAACACAAAACATTGTGTAGGCTTCTGCCTTAGTGACTTCAATCCTCAATGATTTGCCAGAAAACCACAAATTTGATGACCAACAGACCAAAAATATGAGGCAAAAAGCTGGACATTCAGTGAAAATCTGGACAGTTGAGAGGTATGATGGCTTTATATCTCCCTATTTCCCTTGGTGTGTGCATTACTTGTGTTCCACACACAGGTCCTGCACTCCTTGTTAACTGCTTTTAGCCATGGCAAAGTGGATGTGATTGCCCTTCAACTTAATTACCTTTTTATGTGTAAATTTGTGGATTCTGTCAGATTCTGTATATTGTAAATTTTTTTCCTAGCAACTGGAAACTCCTATAATCAGAGCAGTACCCAAGGCTCTCCCTTACATGTATCTTGAACTGATACCACCAAACCAATTTAGACGCGTGTCCGAATAGCTTTAAGCTAATCAAACTAGCAGGTCGAGCTCTGAGCTTAATATAGATCTTAAGAGATTTTTATTTTTCAAAATGTTGCAAAAGATTCTCCTGTACAATCAAAAAAATGAAACAGTGAGTCTTGGTTCTTCTTCTTCAAATGAGATTATCCTTTATTGTGTGATCTTTTCCGAAGTTATCTAGTGCACTCACCTTACTTCTGAAAAGATTGCACAGTAAAGGAGAATCTCATTTGATGAAGAAGAACCAAGAGTCACTGTGATGTTTTTTTCATTGTACAGGAGAATCTTTTACAGCATTTCGAGAAATAAAAATCTCTTAAGATCTATGTTAAGCTCAGAGCTCAACCTGCTGGTTCAATTAACTTAAAGTTATTTGGACACATGTCTAAATTCTGTGCATTATAATGAATATATTTATATACATCTGTACAAGCATTACAACAAAATCAATAATCATTTGCAATTTTTTTTCACTTAATGTGAATGTTGTTACATGAAATCCATAGTTGTTTGTAAATATTTTTCACTTAATGGACAGATTGTTACAGATTTGTGTTCCTTTACTGATTTTATGCTATTTGCATTGCAGTTGTATAATTTCCATTGATGGACGTAAATAATGCACAGCCTGGTTTATGAACCATTTGTCTGGACATATACTGATTTGACATGGCTGCTTGAGAGTGTGTCGACCTTGCTGGATATATGTTTTGTGCTAAGTTACTCTTTGTACACACTAAGCAAGCAATGATGCCCAAAAGGAAATAACGGGGGAGGACCTCTACACTGCTGGAAGGGTGTTATTTCCACAAAATCACACACCCTGGAGGGCATTATTACATTTAGAGAATGGGCTGTGTGTAAAATTGTTGTGTTTTACTTATTATTTATTTTTTTATTACAATTTTTATATATATATATATTTTTGATGTAAAATAATTACTTTGCCTGATGTTTCAAAGTTGCTGTAATATATGTAAATGGTGTTGGAGGATGCATCATATATCCAAAATATTCATTTAAAAATAGCTAGATATTCACTCAATTTTTTGGTCTCTTACTCCTAAAATGTGTGGTTTGTTGCCAGTCATTGGGGATTGAAGTCAGTAAATAATGACATAAATTTGACTTTCAGACTTTATTTCCTTCAGAAAATTCACATTAACACAATCTGTGTTATTTTAGCCAATGTTTTTCAGAAATTTCCTACAGGTCCTTGAAAGAGTTACTGCCACTTATATGCCTGGATCATGTAGCAGAGTGGAGTGGGAAAGCACTGTCCTGGACAACAAGTATATACTATCGCTGTGCAACAATCTGGAAGAAACTCCAGTTTTTCCCCCAGAAGACATTAATACACTATTCACTGACATATGCTTTCCCCTTAGAGCGGAGTCCTGCATAAGGATGCAAAACAGTTCCTCTTAAAAATAACTTACTCAAACAGCTCAAAACGGTAAGCTATGCACACTGAACTACTCTGAGCTCCATCACCCACCTGCTACCATTGTAGCTTGAACTGTTATGACATTGTAATCATTCCCCCTTCCTATCTCCTCATAGGCCAACTAGTGTGTCCATCATTTAGTTCAGCCAGCCTTAAAATCAATTAACGAGCTTATTAGGTATTGTTCCACAGTCGATATTGTAGGATGGCAATGATCTATCAGCATTTCTCACTCAGTATACTCGATTTTTATGCTCACACTATGTATCCATATCTTTCTCAATTGGTGAGATTACTATGTCGACATACAACGCTCAAACAGCGATAGTTTTAATTGGATCCTTTTACTAATACACAAAATGCTACATAAATAATATTTTTTATTTCTGAATTAGTGGTCCCGAAAATAATTCTATTTTTACCTGTCTGCAAGTGTAAAAAGGTTGAAAACCACTGATTTAAGCTAAATTGTAATCTTATAAGAACAATTTTTTTTAAATCTGTTCCTATTTTTGAGCCTTTATTCCCCCTTTATTTCAGGCTTTATCCAGACTTCTTGAGGTAAAAGGTCAAGAGATATGCAAACCTCTTTACTGCTGCTGCCACTGGTCGAGTGATCTCACTCTCTCTCATACACACAAATACTTTCACTTCAGAAAATGAATGCTAACACAAGTCATATTGTTAGCAACTTTGGGATTTTGATAACAGCAATATTTAAAATATGTTCCTATTTTGAGCCTTTGTTCCCCATTTATTTTAGGCTTTATGCAGGTATCTTGAGCTAAGAGGATGTGAGGTACACAAGCCTCTTAGCAGTTGTTGCTGCTGCCAGTGCTTGATTGCTTTCACTCTTCACTCTCTGCCTCACACACCTCACTTTCATTCATGCAAGCACACGTACGCTCACACACAGACAGAAACATAAACACACACACCACGCACACCTTTTCTGTTTCATTTGTTTTTACACTCACTAAACAGCAAAAGTACTAAGGCAGATTAGTGTATTACTTGTTTATCCTCAACTGTTTTGTGGAACTCTGCAAAATGTGTCGGATTTCACAAAGTATATACAATCCAGACCATAATGTCACATTTGCATATGTTTTGCTCCAAAAATAATTTTTCAAAGAGGTTCTGAAGCTGGTATTCTATGTGAGGGCAGTGACAGTTGTGGGAAGAGGGTCTCTGCAACAAGCATCATCATGCATGTATGAGTTTGTGTGTGTGTGTGTGTGTGTGTGTGTGTGTGTGTGTGTGTGTGTGTGTGTGTGTGTGTGTGTGTGTGTGTGTGTGTGTGTGTGTGTGTATATGTGTGTGTGTGTGTAGAAGAGTGGCATTTTTGGTTAAATTAAAGATGCTGCTGTGAAGGGGAAATGGTATGATTTACAAATACTACTGAATCTAGACTAGCTCATGGAAACTTTACATATTCTGGTCACAGCTGTTCAAAAATATTGTATTATGATTGTTGCAACTGTGTGTTTTATGAGTATGTTATAAATTTTGAATTCATTATTTCAGTGGTTTACTTTACATCTGTTGTATAAAGCCTGTATACTGTGACTTTAACAAGTATGATACATTTATGGTTCCTAACAATGAGATATTAATTATAAGGCTAATATTACAAAGAAGGATGAAACTGTATTACAGCATTACTGTCAAGCATTTGAGTGGAGCACCCCATGTGAGATTAATATTATCACTTACACATGGGAGATGGTTGGCCCCAGTGGTGCAGCAGTTAGCGTTGTCACCTCACAGCAAGAGGTTCTCTGCTTCAGTTCTCAGCTGGAGTGCCTTCTGTGTGGAGTCTGCATGTTCTCCTTGCAGTTGAGTAAACTTTAAAGATATGCAGGTAGGTGCATGAGTGTGTGTGTGTGCCTTCTGTGAAGGTTGAGTGCCGGGCTGGCAACTCAACACCGTAAAAATCCATGATCTGCTGGGGCAACCCCGAACCAGGAAAAGCTGAAAGTCTTACAAATGGGAGATATAATCTTGAACAAATTATGGATGTTACTCTAAAGTTTAAATGTATGCATTTTGTCATAACATTATTGTTATGTGGATGAACAAAGAACTTGAATTTTGTTGGTGTAATATTAAGTATAATCACCTAAATTATGACTGCGGTGGTGGTGCTGTGGTAGCGTTGTCACCTCACAGTAAGACATTGTCCTGTTCAATTCTCAGCTAGAGCGTCTTCTGTGTGGAGACATGCATGAATAGGCGTACCTTCGTTGAAGGTTGTGCGTCAGGGCTGGCAACTCTAAACTAAAAATCTACTGCCAATCATTAGCTGACTAGAGTTCCGCTGTGGCGACCCCTAACCGGGAAAAGCCGAAAGACACAACAACAATCCAAATTATGGCTCAAGTTGTTTAAGAAAAGGAAAACAAGAGGCAGTTTCTTAGGACTCTAGCTTTTAGAAAGGAACAAGAAAGAGATTTGTGAGTGAAGATTTCAGAGAACAAGGTGCAGTTGTAGTGGATAGATAATTTCTTGAAGCTATTTCTGCTTACATGCTGTCGTGTCAAGTTAAAAACAGATAGCTGGCATGGGATGAGTAACATTTTACATTGGTGGTCTTTCAGATTATAATGAAAATGAATGGATAAAGCCTAGCTCACCATTTATGTTTTGATAGGCTGACTAGGTGTCACAGTCGATTCTGGAAGGGACATGATATGCCTGGTAATCTAAAATAGTACAATGTGGTAAAACTGAAGATACCTACCTGTTTTTGGAATGTGTAAAAACAAAAAAGCATGTTTGGTTTGTTCCCTGTTTGCTAAACACCAAATGAAAAACAAGGCTATGAACAGATTATACATACATACATACATAATCATATATGCTGATGTGAATGCGTTTTAAAATTACTTGAGAAGTAATATCTCAGTTTTAAATGATGAAGAGGTCCAGAATGGTTTGCATCATTCCATTTTCTATAGACAACATGTTGAACAAGCATGTCTGGATAGTGGTAGAGGATTATGGGGATGTTGCATGGAAGCACCTGTAAAAAGTAAGAATCACAAAAAGGTGAGTTTGACAGAAGTGAAGATCTTTAACATAATTGTATTAGTAAAGAATAAATGAGAATATGAGATATTGGATGATACTAAATCATCATCAGCCCCTTTTTCCCATTTATACATGCAGTCAGGCTGTCATCATATGTCTCCAGTTCTCTTGACTCACAGACACTAGCCTACCTTTTTTATCAGTGATATCTGATTGCCAAAGGTATTCTCTCACACGATCAGTCCATCTCTTGGATGGGCATCCTCATCTTCTATTGCCTTTTCCCTTCTTCCTGTCTCTCCCAAATTGCCTTTACTAAATCATCTTCTGCTTTCAAGCACATTTGACTGGACCACCTTAATCTGTTTTCCTTACTCTTCTCTCCAGTTGGGATTACTTTGACTTCTGCTTGATGTACTTATTTCTTTGGCTCTCCCACAATGTGCATCTTACTGCCTGTCACAGAAACTTCATCTCCATCATCTCAAGCTTCTTCTGCTGGTCTGCCTTCATGCCTAGGTTTCTCTGCCATATAGAAATTCTAGTCTTACCATTGTTTAGGAGAGCATTCTCTTTTTATACACTAGCCTGATATATTTGCCAGTTGGCTGCAGGACTTCTTAGTTAAGCTTTGACTTCATACTCTGGATTTCCCTTTGTAACCATACCTCCCAGATAAATAAAGCCACTAACCTATTCCACTGCTTTCCTTCTATCTCAGTTTCTAGCTTTTTCTGATTTCCTCCTCTTTGCTGCCATGACCACTATCTTCCCAATTCTCAGATTCATCCTAGGTGCATTCAGTTTTGCAATGCAGTCCCCTATCATTTGCAGAAGTTCATTTTCACACTCTGCTTGTAGTGCCACATCATCTGCATGCAGTGGCTTTGTTGATCTGGTCCATCCAACCTGTTTGCTAATGGAGTCCATCACCAGTATGAGCAGTAGTGGGCTCAGAGCTGAACCATGATGCAAACTCACTCCCACTGGGAATCCCTTTGTTAGTCTGAACACTGTTTATACTTGTGTCATTGGGTCCTTGTACACAGCTTGCACTAGTTCTGCCAGTGTTTGTGGGACTTTGAACCACCATAAGACTTCCAAATCATCTTTATTGGAACCTTATATGCTTTCTCCAGGTCTAGAAATGCCCGGTTGGATTCTTTCATTTTCTGCAAAATCTTATTCAATATTTGTCTCACTGCAATCATCAGGACAGTTGTACTGCATCCTGATCTGATTCCAAACTGCACTTCTCCAATCTTACTTTCTACTACTACGCATATTCGTTTATTAGTCACCCATTTCAGCACTTTCATGCAGTGTGACAAATGTTGATACTTTTATACTGTCTGCAGTTGTGAATCTCCCATTTGTTCTTGTACACTGGCACTAGAATGTTTATTCTCCAGTTACCTGTGCCATTCCTTTCTCTCCATACAACAATGAGTACACTCACGAACCATTTCTTCCCTAATGCACCCAACATCTTAATCATATCTGCTGGACTTCAACTGAGTCTTCTGATTTTCATGTTTTCATTGTTTAGTGTTCTTTGTGCTTCTTCTATGGTGAGCTCTGCTTCCTATTTCTTCACAGGCTGTGCACGAGACAGTTTGGCTTCTGTGTTTTTTTTAATTTAGAAGCTTCATGAAACACTCCTTCCACCTGCCTTTAATGTCATCTCAGCTGCTGAGCAAATTGTTTCTGGTACCCCTTGTAAATGGTGTCAGGTGACAATCTTGTTTGGCTTTATGTCACTGCCTTGCAATCTGACAGAGATTCTTTGTGTTGAGTCACTTTCCAAAAGCTGATAGAGTTTCTCTGACACCTTGTTCTTTGCCACTGGAACTGTTCTCCTAGCCTCCTTGTTAACCAATCAGTATTTCTTTCTTAGCGTGGTCTGTCATTTCTGTCTCTCTCTTCTTCCTGTACCTGTTTTTTCTGTTTGCAACTTCCTGGACCTGAATTCTATGACCAAATTTCCTCATATACCTTATTTCTATACCTGGCTTGGTCATATATTTGTTCTATCACCTGTATGAATACTGCTTTGAGACACTGACATTCTTCTTCTTCAGTTCCACCTATTTTCTTTTCCTCCAGCGGTGGCAGATCAAAGAGTATTTCCTCAAACTCTTGTGCTTTGGCTCCAGTTAGTTGCCATGCTTCAGCCTAAAGTATTTTGACTTTAGAATCTTCTCTGACAACTGCTAACCACATACGATGAGATTAAAATTATTGTTTTAATAAGATGAAACCATTTGTTCTTACAGTTATGATGGCAGGAAGTAGGTATCATAAATTAGAAAGTATGCAAGTAGGACTACAGAAACTAGGCAAGAGGGGGCTGGAATTTTCTGGATAAAATTATTTATTCTATGTTGATCAGGTTAGTCCTCCTAGACTAGTAGCATCTTTTCAGGGATATCTAAGGTGGTATTTAAATTACTAGTGGAAGTCTGACCAGGGTATTAGGAAACCTCCCCTACTCTTTTCTCTTTGGAGCTGCTAGATGGACATCAGATATATGCTACATCAATAAGGAAGAGTTCTAAGAGAAGCAGCAGCATGGAGGAGAAGAGAAAAGCTATGGGAGAGTTTAGAGGTGGAAAATTACAATTTGGAGAAAACTTTTGTTCAATATGGAGAATTAGATTGCAGATAAAAATTTGTGTGTGGTGGATAATACAAATGGACAGCATTTAACTGTCTCAAAAGAAAAAAAATGAAGTAATTATTTTTTTTTTCATTCATTCAGTGTGGACGGTGCAGTGGTGCAGCCGTAGCATTGTCACCTCAGAGCAAGAGGTTCTCTGGTTCGATTCTTGGCTGGAGTGCCTTCTGTGTGGAGTCTGCATGTCCTCCCTGCATTTGTGTGGGTTTCCTCCCATGTTCAAAGACATGCATCTGGAGTGTTTCTCCTTGGGCCTCCGCTGAAATTTGGCTTTGTTCCAAGTCAGACTTTTCCGGTTAACAAATAATAAATAAATAAAATAATACATTGAATGAAATAGAGTGATGCAGATAACAAAGCTGGCATCAGGAGGGCTTGTGGGTGATGCTTTCTTGAAAATAATAGAGCAGGATGCTCCGTGTGAGATGGCAGATAACTTTTTGAAAGTGCTGGGGATGGTAATGTGGAGAAGTAGTAAGGTGATATGGCTGCAGAGAATGCATCAGTTAAACTTGCACAGCAGTGACAGAAAGTAAAAGTGAAAATCAGCAACAAACTGAAAAAGAGTTTGATTTTGTGGTAGCAAAGAATGCAGTAGTTAAAACTTATGCAGCAAAGATGGCAGGTGAGAAAGGAGAACAGCAACAAACACTAAGTAAAACTGTTTTTAAAAAGAAAAAGAAGAAACCAAGAGAATAAGAACAAAACAACTGAGACTGTAACACAGAAATATGTATGGAACAACTGAGTAGCAGTTCTAGGATTTAAATATCAAAAAAATTCAGTCTTGACTTTCAAGATGGCTGCACATTGAGGCACAGCCTAATTCTAGCTCTCCCATTGTGAAAACAGAAACTTAGTAAAGAAAGTCAGTGGAGCTAAATTTCTGGGTAAATTTCAGCAACCAGACTAGTGAGTGCTCTACCTGGAAGCCATGAAAAAAGAAATACAGAGGACCTGAAGGAAAATCAGCTAAATGAAGAAATACTGACTGGGAAAAGTACTGCAACTGTTCAGCAAAAAAGCAGTGCAAGCTGCAGACATGACTTCCAGTAACTTAGAGGAAAGTATAAGGCAAGTGCACACGGACCTGATTAAAATAAATGAAGCACTGATGGAGTATATCAACTCAAACAATAAAAAGCTGGAAAAAAATGGAAGGAGCTTTAAACTGATATTCAGATAAGGTGATAAAACTGCAAAACTCAGAGGCTAAAATGAAGGAAAGGCTGGCTGAATATGAAACTTCACAAGAAGAGATGTTTTGAAAAACAATAGAATTAGAGAACAGAGCACGCAAGGAAAACCTTAGATTTTCTGCTGTACCAAAGAAGCTGGAAGGAACAGACTGTATTAATTTTATGAAAGCACAGATAAGCAACTGGACTGGTATTCCACAACATGAATTGTTAAGTGAAAGGGCACATTGTGTGTATGCTCCAAACCTGGCTAAGAGAAAGCAACCTCGACATTTAATAGTAATGATGCAATCTTACCAGCAAAAGGAGTTGATTTTGACAAAACTGTGGTAGAAGGACAAAGTACTAAAAATAGAAGACAGCAGAGTGTTTCTGGAGAATATTTACTCAGTGTACACCAGGCAGAAGAAGAATAAATTTATTCCACTATTCAGAGAATGTTGAGAAGCAGGCATGAGATCTTCAAAATCATTTTTTGATTAAGTACCTGCTAAGGAAGAAATATAAATGTTTGTCCAACAAAATGTGAGCTGTGAAACAGAAGGAGATTCTGTTTCTTGTTCTTCTGGTAATAAAGACCAAAGAGAGACTGTGCCAGTGAAACCTTTTACAATATTTCAGTGAAAAAGGCTTAAGACAATGAAAAAACACGAGTCAACTATAAGAATCAAGAGCACATTGGAAATTAAGCAAAAGACAGGATTTGGGAGATGGAGATGAACAGGAATAAAACTAGCAACTTGTTAATTGACAACTGTGTGATTACAAAGCAATAATTATATTTGTGAAACTTTACAGAACAAGAAACTCTGGAAATATTGGACTTTCTTGAACTTTGTTAAACTTGTGGAGGACTCAAAAGCATATGCCCTGCTTCATGTCATTAATGTTTTGATAATAAATCCAGTAACCTGGAAACTGAGAAATGTGGGATTACAAACAATAATTATATATGTGAAATGTGATACAACAAGAAAATCTGGAAATATTGGACTTTTGGGGATTTTTTAAAACTTATAGGGGACAATAAACCATATGCCCTGCTTCTTGTCATTAATGTTTGGAAAAAATACTCAGGAGACAGGAAGAGTAAGGAGACAGTTAACTGCAAGCAAAACAATTTTATTTTTTTTTTCTTAATGGTACTAGTTTAATAGTGTATGATTTTCTTTGCATGCTATAAAATATAATATATAAAAGATGTGCTTTTTGCAGAAAAATGTCCTTCAGTGAAATAACAGTCACAATCTCCTCTGAATCAAAACAATCTCCTCACCTTCAAGTTCCCTAACTACATAGTTATCTGTTAATGTAGATTCAGCCCTTTGAGCACTATGAAGATGCAAATGAGGTATGAAATCATTAGAATTGCTGAATACCAAACTTTTAATTTTGTGTAGCACATGTAAACATAATGTAGCCTCTACACCATTGTTAGGTGCTAATGGCATGCAACAGTAAATAATTAGTCTGACTGAAGCAAAACAAAGTAATTCATAGAAAACATGAGTGTTTCAGTGAAGATACAAAGTGTGACAGCAACTGCAGTGATTTCTTTAAACAAACTCAAACACCCCATATGTTTATTTCCTTGGCATAATAGCACAGTTTCCTGCCTTTGCTGAAAACTGTTGTTCGGCTTGAAAGAAAAATTAGATGATATGCAGTAGGGATTCCATGTCTGATAGTAAAGCAGAGATAAGGGAAGGATTCCCAGAATACAAAGAGAAGATAGAGCTGCAGTTTTGCAAACATGTTCATAAATATTTGTGTGACCACTCATTACATTAAATATGCTATCTACACATGTACAGTCAGCTGAGAATTTCCAACTGCATGAACTGTTTAATATTGGATATGAAATATGAAGCCTAACTATAAGGGTGTTTTTTTTTATTAATACCCATTTTGTATAACCAATTTTGATACTATCCTCTGATGTCTTATATTCTTATGTACATTATTTGCTATATAATTAATGTGGAGCTTATGTACAGTATTTGCTATATAACTAATGTGGAGCTTTTCTCCCCAGGCCTCTACTGAAAATGGACATATATCCAGTTAGACTAGCCCGGTCAACAAATGTAAAATAAAATAAAATAAAATAAATAAATAAATAAATGGATTTACATTATTTGATTGCTATTGCAAATCTGTGTCAAAGAGGGACAACCCACCCACTACAACTGTCTTGTCTAGGTGCAATAGTCTGATGGTTCAAACCCAGAGCTAATTGTTTAACATTTGATTCCATTTTTTATCTTTTTTATTTGCTTGTATTTTGCCTTTACAATGTGCACAGCACAGCACATGGCATAGCACAACCATAGTTCAGTGTTTATGGAAAAAGTGATTTAATTTCAGTCACCATATAAAAATCAAACAACTCAGCGACATTGTGTGGCAGTTGGCACCATGGATGGTAATCAGGAAAAAAAACAAAGGCTCAAGTACACAAAGTCTCCAAAGTGAAAAAAAGCAAAGACAGGTTTATTACTTTGCAACTAAACAGTATGATACAAAAATAAACAGATGGTAATGACTGCAGAAATCCCACCTGTTAGCTGATTGTTGCATGAGGCAAAGGTGCAAATACAATGAGCTAAAAAAGAGAGAACAAAAATACAGCAGGGTTTGAGTCCATCAGTAGATATTTTTAGTGGGGGGGGGGTCATAATGAGTACTTACACAAGTAATATGTGTTCATTATTGTCTTTTCTGTTTGCTCATTGCCTACCCATGTGCAAACATGGTTCACTGCTTAAGGAAAATACTGAAAATGTAATTTAGTTCACCTTTCTCTATGTAAATAGACTCATTGGTGATGTGCAGCTGTCAGAATGGCAAACAGTACTGAGTGGAGAAAATACACTTACTGCCTAGCTTTCACTGTGGTACCAGGTGTAAGTGCAGTGACTTCATAATCAGACCACACTTGAGCCTGGATTCAAATCCAGCAGACTGTGCATTTTAGTAAGGGTGTCACACTGTCACTGCTCCCAAAACTTTGATTATGAAAGTAACACTACATACCAATAGCTATGTATAGTAGCTATGTATATTTTGTTGATTGACAAAAATGTACCATTGCTGCTTGCATACACATACTTTTGTAGGTATCATAGATCATTAATGACTGACATATGAACCCCTGTGGATTATGTGTGTAACTGGTTTAACATGGCAATGATGAAAGTGTACTAAGCATGCACTTGCTTATCTCTAATGGACACAGTAGTTTACTGACAATCATCTAGACACCTCCCATAACACAGTTATAACTGTAAAACAAAATGCATTGTGAGGTATGTATCATAATTCCATACTCTGTTTCTAAAGTCATGCAACTCTATCTATTTCCAAGATAATGTCAGACATTAGTCCTGCATCACAGCTGAGAATGCATGAGCCAAGACCTTTTAATTTCATACACATACAGGCCTAATTGAAGTATAACAATAGTCAATCTTTAAGCTATATATTTTAATAACCATGGTTGACAAACATTTCTTATGTGGCACTGAAGAATAATCAGCTGTGTGGAAATGTATGCATTCTCTTTTATATAGGTTTGATTCCCACATTGTACAATTTATTTTTACCAGTGTGTAAGTCACAATAAAATCTGTGCCAAGTCATCCCATTGAAACCCCCAAAGTCAAGTCTTAAAAGCCAAGCCATTGAGCATTTCAGTGTTGACCACTGGACAAAGTGTGATCAGGTATATCGTCACACATGCCAAAGATCACTGACAACTTTCACATCATCATTGCTGCTTCATAAAATCCCTTCATCTTTGTTTGGCAATATCACTCTTTGCTTACAATTGTACAAATGCAGGTGGCATGTTTATGCCTGTTTGTGCATTGGTATTAAAATGTGAGATCACAATTTGGCAGGAATCCATTGCTACTGTTGTTGGAGGACTTCTGTAGACATGGCAGATGATGGGGATTATGTTGACAAATTCAAGACACAGAGATGGGGTGTGGATGAGTCCACAATCTTGTCAAGCCATAGGCTGCTGCAGGGGGACTATACTCAGTCTCAATACAAGGTTGAGGATTGGAACAGCATAGCCAAGACTGTCTCCAGTGCAACTAGCATGCTATGCACTGAGGAGTAGTTTAGGGTGCCTACTACAGTGACCTTAAGAGGTGCAAACAGGCACAACTCGACCAGTGGCTGAATGAGTTTCAAACTGCTGATACAGATCAAACAATGTGAAATAATATAAAATGGTGTAGATAGCCAAGACTGCTATGCATATTGCTTTCATGCCTCTTCTTCTCTCTTTCTCTGTTTTACAGCTACAGAGGAAATCACAGAGAAAAGGGGGGTGTATGCTGAGAGACTGGCCAGACTCAGAGAGGCAAGGAGTATCTCTGCATTAAAAGTAAACCTTATTGTATTAATTATTGTGATTCCATAAATCAGTAGTAACTTCAGCATGCATACCTTAATTGTAACAGCAAGCATGCATGCTTTCTCCTGAGGCTGTTGGTGATTGTATTAGGCAAATATAGTAGTGTATTCAGATTATGTGGGTTCTATGATGGCTTTAATGCCATGTTAACTTACTCTGTAGTATCTTTGAAAGCATCTAGGAAATATGTGCATATTCCAAGGACTGCTAGTAACAATTCACAATCATTTTTGGGAGTGTGAAAGCTCTATACATAGGATAGGTTCATAGGTTCATAGGTTTATACTAGGCTATCTGCCCTAAGGCATTTATAAGCCTAGCCCAAAGTTTTGTGGCTTACGCCACCCCTTATATGAAAAAATACTGTACCCATTAGTTTGTTGTGCCTCTGTCCAGCAGTGACACAGAGATGATTCCCGGGGTAAACCTACGATCTCCCATCCACAGGTCAAGATTTCTCTTGAACAGAGCCAGCGAGGTGCTCTGCCTCACATGGACCGGGATTTTATTCCACAGCATAGGGAGTCTCTGAGTGATAAATCTATCCCTCCAGCATGTCCTATTTATATCCGTGCTAAGGTTTAAGTCGCTTGCTCTAGTGGTTTTGGTGGATTTGGATTTTTTGAGGTAGAGCACATCCATTAATTCCGGGTTGGACATGGCCTTGTATGTCAGGCACATGTCACCTCTGAGCAGATGGTATGCGACTGAATAGAGCTGGAGTTTCTTCAATCTGGCAGCATATGACAGATTTTGGAGTCCCTTTATCCTTTTGATGAGGAACTTTTGGGGTCTCTCCAATTGCTGCAGATGTCGGGTGAGATACATCCCGAATGGGGCATTGTACTCGATCATTGGTCTAAGTGAAGAGTACAGGGGAACAATGACCTCACTAGATCTGGATGTGAATCCCTTCATGATCAGGTGGGCAATGTAGAATGTCTTTCTAACCACTTTAGCAACGTGAGTGTCAAAAGAAAGGCCACTGTCAACCTGGGTCCCCAGGTCCCTGATAACCTCTTCTGTGCTTAGTGGATAGTCACCTATATGGTAGCTTGGGGTTACCTTGTTTTTCCCGAAGGGTATGACTATACATTTTTTGGCGTTTAACTTCAGGCCATGGCTCTGGCACCAGCTATCTGTTTCTGTGAGTCCCTTCTGAAGGATATCCATGTCCGATGCACTTTCCACTATGGCGCCCAGTTTGCAGTCGTCTGCAAATTTTGTCAGCCAAAGTCCTCCCATGTTGGCCTGTACTTCTGAGAAGTAGATGCCGAACAATAGGGGGCCAAGGACTGAGCCCTGTGGGACACCACTTGTGACCGGCTTGGAGTCTGACATAGCGCCAGCAACTCTAACCCTGTGGGTTCTGTCCCTAAGCCAGTTTGCAACCCATCTTGTGACATATGGGTTTACATTTAAGCTGGTAAGTTTTTCTACAATACCCGAGTGGGGTATTGTGTCGAACGCCTTTGCAAGGTCAAGGTAGGCTGTATGGACTGCCTTTCCCTCATCAATGGCCTTGGTGACTGTTTCGAAGAAGTCGACCAAGTTCAAAAGGCATGATCTGCCCTTGACGAAGCCAAACTGGGTCGGGTCCAATGTCTGCAAGTCCCCTATATCTTTGTTTATGAGCTCCATTATGATCCTCTCCATAGCTTTGCAGACTAGACTTATTAAGCTTATGGGGCGGTAATTACCAGGGTCCGTAGAGGCACTGCCTTTGTGGAGTGGGACCACAGTTGCCGTACGCCACTCCTTGGGCACGTATCCTGTGGTAAGGCTGAGATTAAACAGCTGCCTTATGTGCGGGTTTAATTCCTCATTTAGCTCGTGTAGCACACAGCTGGGGACACCATCCGGTCCCATTGTTGCTGTGTTTTTAGCTTTAGAGAGAGCAGCTTTCATCTGCGCATTTGAGATGTCTGGGAGGCTACACTCCGCTGGGATAGTTATCTCTCCTTTAGGGGGGTGAAGTTTGCACTGAACCTGTCTGCCAGTATGTTGGCAATGTCTGTGGGTTCAGTGATTTTTGTATCATTTTGGACTAATTCTGAGCATATCTGGGAGTTTCCACCCAGGTTCCTAACATAGCTGAAAAAGGCCTTATGATTGTCCTTTGAATCCATGGCAATTTTTCTCTCAAAATTGGCCTTAGTTGATTTTATGAGTGCTCGTATTTTTTACTAATAATGATCAGGGGTGACTTCCCTTTTATGGATTTTGTTCTATCATGTAATAGCTTTCTCCTCTTATTGTAAAGTTTGTTAATGGCTGGGGTCCACCAGACTGGACGTTTGCCCTTTGTGGAAAGAGTCTTGGTTTTATTTGGGATTGCCTGATCCATGCAGTCCTGGAGGTGTTCATAGAAGGCATTTGTAAGGGCTTCCGCAGCTTGGGTTGTGGTTTCCACTGGCTCAGGGGCCTTGAAGGATACCACACCAGTCTTGAGTAGTGTGAAGTTTGCTTTAGAGAAGTTCTTCACTGTGGTCTTTTTTGTTTGGGGTGGGTGCGGGATGTGGATTTCCAGTGAGATTAGTTTATGATCAGATCTCACCAATGAGGGATATACTTCCGGTGTGGAGCATTTTGTCCCCATGTTTGTGATAATGAGATCTAGTATATTTTCTCCTCTTGTGGGAACAATGACTAGCTGTTCCATGGCATTTGAATTTATGAACTCCAGGAACCGTTGGGCTAGAAAGTTAGGGCTTGAGTAATGTTCCCAGTCTATATTCAGGTAGTTGAAGTCACCCAATATGATGGTGTTTGGAGATACATTTATACCCTCCAGTGTCTTCAGGAAGGCTGTGTGGGGTTTCTGAGTTTGAGAGGGTGGCCTGTAGCATGCTACAATTTGTAGAGCAGTTTTGCCTATGGTTAGTTGCACCTGGATGGTTTCCGAAGCTTCGTGCGTTGCCACCAACCTGGAGGTGTGGGTATCCTTTATGAATATGGATACACCCCCTCCTTTTGCGGTGTGGTCCGGGTTTTGGGGTCGGAACGCATGATATGAGGTAAAGCCTAGTAGTGCCGGGGTGCTCTCAGGAGCCTTGAACCAGGTTTCAGTTACAGCACAGACATCGATGTTCTCCATACTGAGAAGGGCCTCGAGTGCGTGCATTTTGAGATTTAGACTTCTGGCATTGAGCAGCATTACCCTCAGTTTCTTCCCATTTTTGTTTTCTAGGGTGGTAGGTTTAGAATTTGAGCCTTGCCTAAAAAAGGCACTATGGGGGTGGCAAGAGCCTTAGCCAATATCCGGAATCCCAGGGGTGACAGGTGCAAGCCGTCCCTTGCGAAGCAGCGTGGCTTGTCAAGCATGTCATCCCAGGCAGACAGACACTGGATCCCCTTTGAATGACACCAGACATTAAGCCAATTGTTAAAGCTGATCATCTTGTCTCTATATTGTGGCATCATTTTTGGTGAAGGAAGGATACTGCTCAGGGTCAGGGTCATACCTGCCTGGGCTACATAATCAGAGAGTTCCTCTACGTCTTAGTCCAGGGAGGTACGTCTCAGGTCGTTCACACCAGCATGGACAATGACTGTGTCATATTTGTACTTGCCGTGGAGTGACCCGAGTGCTTGTGTTATGTGGCGGATTCTAGCACCCGATAGGCAGCTTACTGTGACCCTCTCCTTATTCAGCCTGGTGAGTGGGACGTCAGTGTGTCTGACTATGGAGTCACCTATGACAAGTATGTTTGGTGTTGTAGTTGGCCTTAAGGGCTGTGACTGCTTTGCACACTGATTTTGTGGTTTATGTGTTGCTTGTGGGGTGTCTTGAGGTAGCAGTTGTTTGGGTGTCTGCTTTGGAGGCCTCTGCTGTTTAGGTAAATTTTTACTCAGAGCCTCCGAGTATGTCTTTGTGTGTTTATGTGTTTGATTCAGTGGTGTGGTAGCATTATGTGAGGCTGGTTTTGTGGTGTGTGTAGTTGCCTTCTCCTCCTATCTGGTCTTGCCAGTCCTGAGTTGAGAGAGCTCAGCCTCCAGTTTGGCTAAATAGCTGAATCTCTCGCAAGTATTTGTGTTATGTGGGAGTAGGAGAGGGTTGTCTGTGTACATGAGTCAGTTATAGCATTGCCTCAAGATACCCAGATTCACCAGCTGGACTGGAGAGGAGAGTGACAACTGACCTTTGGACATGCTAGAATAATATTGGGAATTCCTTAATAATTGAAAACAAGGGCCAGTGGGGAGTGAGGGTGTAGTGCTTTTAATTTTTAGTGCTGACTTATATAATTGCTTTAGTGAGCAAGTGCCAGGTAACTTGAGTGCAATGTGTTACAAGTAACTAAATGCAAAAACGACAAACAGTAACTTTCTTTCAAGTGAAACAAGGAAATAAGTACAGTAAGCAATGCAGATATCACTAGTGATCCACAGAAGCTGAGAAGCCGCGTATTAGGTGGAATTAGCATTCCAGGGAAATAACAAGCAAACAACAACAAGCATATAAACAAAGCTAGATTCAGCAGGCCTGGATCTAGTCTATGCTACAGCAAACAAGGTGTACCAATTTCAGTAAGATACAGTTCAAATATTCAGGCACTATAAACCTTTAACCAGAAATTCCCAGCTCAGAAGGGCAGAGTCCAGCCTCTTCTCCCACAAGAGTGCAGACCACGAACCTTCTTAATGTAAAATAACTGGCCTGAAGCCCAAGTGCTTAAACCAGAACTAATACACTTGGACACTGGGCTCTCAATCAGCAGTTCCCAACTTAGAAGGATGAAAGCTACCTGTCCTGCCACCACAGTGCTTGCCACAAACCTTCCTAATGTAAAACAACTGGTCTGAAGCCCAAGTGCTTAATCCAAAAGACTTAGAATGATAGCTACACTTTAATCAAGTTACAACCAAGCAATAATAAATACAATTGAATACTTTAGAGAATGTCTGGATTAGTGCTCAAGTTACACAAACAAAGCTAGATCCAGCAGGCCTGAATCCAGTCTATGCCACAGCAAACAAGGCACCAACTTCAGTAAGAAGCAGTTCAGATATGCATGCACTATAAGCCTTTAACCAGAAATTCCCAGCTCAGAAGGGCAGAGTCCAGCCTCTCCTCCCACAAGAGTGCAGACCACGAACCCTCTTAATGTAAAATAACTGGCCTGAAAGCCCAAGTGCTTAAACCAGAATTAATACACTTTTAAAATAACAGACACTGAGCCCTCAATCAGCAGTTCCCAACCTAGAAGGATGTAAGCTACCTGTTCTGCCACAACAGTGCAGACCACAAACCCTCTCAGTGCAAAACAACTGGTCCGAAGCCCAAGTGTTTAAACCAAAAGGCTTAGAATGAGTTACACCAAGCAGTAATAAATACAATTGAGTATTTTTAAGATGATGCAAAAGTAAAATGAAGTAGGTAGAAACACAAGTACAGTAAAAGCAGATGAAATTTGTTTTTTTTTTTTTTTTAATCTGAACAAGTGCTGAGATCAAAGAAACAGATTTGAGTGCTGAAACTAGAAAACTGGCTAGTTATAAGAAAAAAAACAAGCTAGAAGGCTTCCCTCAAACACAGAAGGGCTTGGGGGCTCAGAAACCTACAAATAGTCTATACCACTTAACAGGAAAGGCAGGAAATAAGCTTAATTTTTTTTTGTCTGTTTCCCAGATGCTCTCTTTGTACACAGTAGGAGTGCCTAAAATCAGAATATGATCTCACTGCACTCAGTTGAGTGAGCAAATGAGATGGGCCCAGAGGCAGGCTGAGGGGCGGGCAGTTTCAAGGCCACTAAGATTAACACCAAAACAAAAACAGGGAGAGGGGGTGGGAATAACTGAAGAGCAGAGTTAAAACTGCCAGTTCAGTTAATATTCCTACAACACAGTTTAAATCAAATTAAATGCTGTATTTTTTTTTAAAAAAGTGCAGATAAAGGTACTTAAATTCTCTTATACGTCCAGCTGAATATAACCAAGTTCTTAGCCTTAATAATACATGCCTATTTATTGTAATAAAGACAGAATGTGACATATCATGGTTGTAATCATTTTTTTCTTTTTTGTCTCACTCCACCCCTTATCTCTCTCTTTTTTGGGGGGTATCTGGAATCACACTGTTCTGATGTCATACCTTGCTGCCAACAAAACAAATGCATTTTAGTATAAGGAGGTGTGTCAACAGCTGCAGCTCAGCCTTCCAACCCTTCACTGACTGCTGCACCAACACCAAGCACCTTTGCAATTCAACCTGGCAGTATGGCCTCCACAACCCCTGCCCTACCTCATTCATACTTGTCAAGTAGCAGTGTCCTAGCTAGTGGTTCAGTGATACCCGCTGGGAGCACTGGTGGATTTGGTGATTATGTCACCCACCAGGAGCTGTCAGGGATGGTGACAGATCTTATAGAAAGTGACCTTTGTGTCTGCAATAGCAAGTGGAGAAGGTGCTCCTATAAATCATAAAAAGACTCACACATCAAGCAGTCTCACAGGCAATGGAGGAAGAAGACAGTGATGACAGGTCTGCGGGTGAGGACTAGATTCTCACTGTCCCCATGTATGACAGGCATGTGCATCTGAAATCCCTACTTATCCCCAATCATGGTGCCCCCACAAACGTTTTGTGTCTATCACCATCCCTGTGTAAGTCTTATATGTCCTGTTTGTCTGCAACTGCTTCCTCAATTACCCTATCTAGCTGACCCTCACATTCCTAGGTCCCTTCTCCAACATTCCACTCTTTTTGAAACCAAAAAAAATGGATACCTTTGCATATGTGTCTTTTCAACACACTTCATTTGGTGCAATTGGCTATACAATATCATTGTATTGTTGTCACCCATCTGTTGTGTAGTCGCAGTCCAAATTCTTCAAATTTCGTCTATATGTGCACATTACTGTGTTGATGAAGTGGATATCTGTGGTTTTCTCACAATACCCTCCTGCAAATGCTTGTATTACTTCCCCTTTATTCTTCCCCTGCTTCCCTCCTCATTTGAGCACTTTCCCATCAACCCCATTTTCACATATTTAATCCGGTGAAAAAATAGAAGTACATACAACACACATGGCCAGAAATGGCCCATAAAAAACCTTCACTTTTTGTTCTCTGCATTCATGCAGAGTATGGTCTTGAGCACCAATGCCAAGCAGTGGTGAATGGCTGTTCACATCTTGTGGCAAAACCTTGTTAGTTGTACTAGTCTGGTTATCAATGTGAAATACTGCTTAAACTAACTGTGTTAGAGGAACACAGATTTAAAGCAGAGCAAAGGCACTACTTTGAAACAGTTACTCTGACAGTTCTTTAACTTCTAGATGCACCAAAGTACAACTTCCTATGTGGAGTGTTGATATAAATCACTTGACTGAAGACTGTTTGTGCCCATAGCATCAACAGTTTGATTCCAGATGCATCTCACTTCATTTTTGTGTGTGATATGTCAGTGATATGTTTAATCACCCATATCTTAACATTTGCTACAGTTATGAGTTCTCTTGGAGATATATTGAATACTGACCAAAAAAGAGTATTTGAAGTAACTCCCATGCCCACAACTATGATATATTTATCCAGCCTTGTTCTGCTTGTCATTAGCCTGTTATCCCTCTCTTAACCCTTCTTTAACCCTGTAACAGTCACTTCATGCTACATAGTATGGCAGGTTAATAATCAGAACACACTAAAAACATGTCCATGAATGTTCCATTACACCAAACATTGTTATGTGCATGTCCATCTCTCCTTATATTCACTGCCAACCCTCTTTATGTGTGTGTATCTATTAGGCTGATGGATGTAAAGGTCATATCATGTTTTTTGCATACTGTCATAACTCTGCTGACTGATAATACCAATATATTACCCTAATACCAACATGCTACCTTGACTCAATAGGTTATCAGTGCTGCTGTCATGTATAAGGTTTCAAAATCTGCTGCAGGATTCCCTTTGTGTCACATTCAGGTGATGATCAGATGTATAAACATATGTTTGCACTATCAAGGCTTATAACCCAGCAGTAGGGGATTCAGAGACCCCTTTCCTGTGTATCTGTTGCCTATCCATCTGTCTACCCCTTCTCCTACATAAGTATGATACGTCTGCCTATCAAGCAAACTGTAAGGTGGGCCACAGTTGATATAACTGTCAAAAATCATTTCCCACATGTTACCATTATATTTCCGATGTCCCACATCTTTTTCAAACAGATGTATATAGATGTATTAATTATTGTCACTCTGTATCTCCATATCTCATGCCATGCCAACACCATTAGGACATTCATGAATGTGCCAGGACAGTACCTCCTAAGTCCTCTACATCACTGTATCTGTCATCACCTTGTCTCTCTCTCTCGCTCTCATCAGAATATACTGTAGCATCTTTAGTAGGATGAGGGATGAAATGTTCATCTAATATGATGTGGAAATTGTCCTTACTGTGAAGAAACAGATTGCACACACTTTTCAGGGTATCTGGCCTTACACAAATAGCATATCTGCTGAGTCATACTAGTCATTTCAGAATATGTACCCCCCCCCATCATTTGTAGCAAGCTGTACACACAATTAACTTGTGATTTGCAGTGAAGTCTGCAAAACAGCTACTAGTTTTAGAATTGTATTGAGATAGGCATTACTGATACAATTTGAGGAAGACACATACTTTAGAGTAGTCATAGATTGTCACATTTGCACTTCTGATCACATTCACTTAGCTAATGACATCCTAATACCATTTTTTAAAAAAGAGAATCATCTGGATTTGAACACTGGCTCACCTGTACGCTGACCAGGAGCTCACTGCTCTTACACCCTGTGCCACAGAACAAGTTAGGCAACAGGTGCATTTGCCACAATCAGTACTGTATAGAGTTTTGACAGCCTTCTTCACCATTCAGCCTGTTTGTATGAAGGAAGGTGTACTACATTACATTTTTCATTGTTTTCCTTAAGCAGAGAATTGTGTTTGTTTGGCATTTAATGTTGTGCAAATGAGGAAGGCAAGACCAACAGTTATTTATGTAATAAAACTTTGGCCTCAACTTTTCAATGATAGACTACAGCATGCATATCATACTAGCTGGCAGCTATTTCTCCCATAACATATTTTGCAAGTCTGACATGTGAAACATTAACAACAAACAGATGTATTTTGCAGTTGACGCTAATCAGGTCAGTTACTGTATGTCCCTATTTGCAAACACTTTGGCAGTAAGCATCAGTGGGACACTGAAATTTCACAAGTCCAAGTTGGCGTCCTGAAATTTAAATCCCACCTGCACTAATACTTTGCCATCATCCATGCAAATCAGCTTCTTGGCAATGTGCTTTGTGAAGAGTTGTATAGCATCTCTAACTCTGGTTACTAGGCTATATTCCTCCAGTACATGGAAATGCATTCATAAACACAACAGAAAGGCAATGACATGATTGCTTGACTGAAGACATACTTTATGATATTCATGTGTGGCCTGCAGCAATACACTTGAAAATGATATATCAGTACTTGGGCCACTGTCAAACAAAGTTTAGAATTACATAGCTTAACTGCATTGTTACATTTGGTATGTGCTTATAGTGAGAGTGGACATTGGTTATGCATGATCATATCCCATTGATATTGTCAGTAACTTATACTAATGTGGACATACCTTCATCCAAATATGAAGACACATAACTCCATCATTGCACTACTGGCGTTTCCCAAGTGTGTGTGCATGTGTGTGCATGTGCATGTGTGTGAGCGTGTGTGTGTGTGTGTGTGTGTGTGTGTGTGTGTGTGTGTGTGTGTGTGTGTGTGTGTGTCTCATCTACACAACCTCCTGAAAAACAGGTACACGTCTGTTTTACTTCTGCAAGGTGCATTTGTAACAGCTTTTTTAACCGAGATTGACAGCATGTATTTATAAGTACTTTTGAAAATTGGGTTCACACAATCATATCACAAATCCTGGCTTTGCACAGTATATGTCACCTGCAACACGATGATGATATCATCCCCTCTAAAGTGTAATCTGACAATGCTACAGTCAGACTTCTGCGGTGGTGCTAGTGTAAAGTACTGAGTTCTCTCACTTGTATAACTAGATAGATAGATGTTTTAATCTTGTAGCAGTCAACCTGTGATTGTGTATCTACACCTGAGTGGAAATGTGCATAATCGGATGAGCATGAGTCCAGGTTCTGCTACCCTCACTCAAGTAGAATTCATGAGATGCTTTTATACTGCTACATGACTCCATCACAGCAATTTCATACAGTCCTCTCAACATCTTCTTCTCAGCATACACTCATTATGTCATTCTCTATATAGTGAATTCTGACTTCTCTGGTGGGGCTAGCATTAAGTACTGTGTACTTTAGCTTGTGTAACTAGATAGGTAGGGGTTCTAATCTTACAGCAGTCAAATGGTGTGTATAGATTCATATCAATATAAGACTACTTACAGCTGTCTTCCTTCAACTATCAGTCTGGAGATAGCTGTGGACTTATGTCCTAGTGTAAAACTATGTCAGAGACTCCTCCCAGCATCTTTTCAGCATACACTTATGATATCATCCTCTGCAAAGTGCACTCTGACAGATGGTAAGTTAGACTTCTGCAGTGGTACTAGTCTTACATTGTATGGAATCCAGCTTGTATACTTAAACTGGTATGGTTTTCAAATCTGACGTCAGTCAACTTGTGTGTGTGGGTTGGTGGTATATTATGGACATTGTATGATGTTTTGAATCTAATCTCATTTGACTGTCACTCTGGAGAACTTTTTACACAGCCCCCTGAATCCAACATCCCCTTTTTCCCTCTGTCCATATAACATCCATTATGTAGAAGACAGATGATGTCATCATCTCAAAGATGCATGCACACATCATGAAACAGAGCACTTCCATGACCATCTACAAGCCACTTCCAGACTACTGGTTGTATGATTGCTGATTTACTCATGGGGTGGTGCCCATGTCCCATATGGACAGAGACAGTCTGCAATAAAATAAAACACATACGCACATACCCCTACTATCTTTCCTCACTTAGAGATAGCGATTTGTGTTAAATGGGATAATAATGGCCTAGTTTGTATGGGCTCTTATCTGTTAGCCTAGTATTCTCCTATGACCCTATGAACATTGCATATGCCGATGTTGTTGTCACCCACATGTGCTATGTTAAGCTGTGGATGTACTGTAGTCCTGCAATGTTGTATTCCAATCTGGGATTTGCACTAATGTATTGATGCCCACTGCTGCAATTTAGTTACATGTTCCTTCCATAACAGCTGCAGTACTATGCCTCCTGAGGACTGGGGACATGGGATGATGTTATGTATATTGTTGCCTTACTAAGGTATGCATTGGGATAGTGGAGTACATCAAAATTCTGCACAGTTCTCATACAACCATCACAGTGACAGCTGCAGTATGGCACAGGTGTGCATGTGTATATCTAGCATCTGGAAATGATATCTGACATGCAGCAATATTACATCATAGTGATTGCTTGAGTACATACTTCTGGCTTCATCAACATGGTGTAATGCTGTTATATACACAAACATATGACATTTTGAAATTCACTTGCAACTTTGGTAAAATTCATTTTATGCACTATTGTGCTGCTATTCGCAAGGATTATACAGGTGTTTCCAGCAGCATTGTGTGACTGTCAGCACTTGTGTCATTAACTGTTATGCATGAATTGCATCCACCTCAGTTGTAATATGTCCAGATATGTTGTCAGGGCCCTCACCCACATATTTCCACTGATAAATATATAAGCATATGATGTACAAATAATACAATAACTTGAAATAGGTAGAGTTGTACGACTGTGTTAACAGTTCCACTGTATTGCATATGATTCATATCCAAGGTTTTATTTGAAGATGATGAACATCTTGAAGTCCAGTTGCAGCATAGGTACAGCTATAGTGTGACTGTAATGCATCAGAGATGTACCACAACATGACATCAATATTATCACTTGATAATTTGCATCAACACTTATGGGTGTATGTTAGGATTTCATGGCAGTATAACATTTTCACTGGTAATGTCAGGGGGGTAGAGATCATGTGGAACATATGTTGCAGTTTGACATGTACTTATAGAGTGTGCTCCATGTATTGTTTGGTACGTGTACAATATTACAGTGAAAGCATCCTCAAACATTGATGCTTGACTTTGCACTGCTGTAATTTCTGTGCATATGGGCATAGTTGATGCATTGCCATCAGTATCACATACTGCTGTACCATTCATTATCATGGATCACCTCTTAATTCACATATCAATTGCAGACATCTGGCAAATTCATGCAATGCCCAGATGTGCATAGGGAATCCACTCATAATAGTGTGGTGTTATGTATGTGTTGTTATCTGTATGGCCAATACCTATGTCAGTCAAGTGTCACACATTTGGCACAGTAAGTGCCCACACCTTGTGGGCAATACAGAACTATTCTCTGGGATGCAAACCTATTAGGATTTGACAGGGCAAACTTCCCTTCAAGGTGTTCTACTAGATACATGCTTGATAATGTCTTTCTGTGTTGCATCCAGTAAATACACATCTCAGTGACAACGCTGATGACATGGGTTTGATTCTTGCAGCGTGGGATTGTGGCTTATGTGTCATGCAAACCTCTCAACTTGACATTCCAAAGACATGCTTGCAGCATTTCTCCACAGACCTCTGTTCCAGTCGGACTTTCCCCAGTAAACAAATATTAAATAACCAAAATAAAATAAAAATAAACTTGCCAGCACTGCCTCTGATTTCAACTCTAGGTTTAATACTGCTCCTCTTAATTTCTCCAAAAAAGTGGACACTTCTGGGGAAGAGGTGGTGAATTCTTCTTGCAAAATACTGACAATAATTACAATTGTACACATCTGTTACTGCAGAACATGTATAATATAATAAGTTACAATCACATATTCTGTCAATGATGCAGGTTAATGGTTATAATATTTTAAAAGGATTCACGTTTGTGCCTGTTTCTTTTGACATTTGTCCAGGAGTCTGTCGCCATGTGTCCCTAACTGGTTGGGAGCTATGGTGACATGTCACTCATATTCAAGCAAGTCATTCTGCAGATCTTCAGAGTATGTGTGTACCCCCTGTTGTACATACCATCCTTGCTAAGTGCCCTCTTCAGCAAACATATCAGTGACTTCATATCATAACCATTCATTTCCATTGACATGTAACCTTGTGTGACTGTCACATATATACTATCATGTGTGTTCATATCATAATGTAATATGGTATCTGCATACATGCATAATGTTAATCTACTGACTTGTCTTGGAAGTGTACATACACTGACATATCCTACCTTAATGACATTTCCTTATATACCATGTTCTCTTCCACTTCTTCTTTCTCATTCCTACCATTCATGTCTGTGCACATTTTCATCAGCACACTTTCCCTATGTACCTTTCTTTGAAGTTGCCCTTGCTGTTAACCTTCCTCCTCCATTACTTTGTTTTGAAAATAAACTGATTTCATGTACTTTGCAGTCAGTACACTTTTCTTTACTGTGTTATTACTGCTGTTATTTCAGTATTTTCTGCTCTGGTAGTCATTGTGGCTATCCATGTGATCTCATGGGGAAGGTTTGCCCACAGGCAAACTTTTATGCTTCTTCTTTCTGTGCTTGTGCTGCTCTGCACTGTTTCTGGCCAAAGCCTGGCTTGTATTCGTGCAAGCTTGATGAACAGCACAAGTATACGATCAGTGCTGCTGCTCATCTGACCAACATGGAAACTGCATTTAGGCTTCATGCAAAGCTTACATGAAGTTTATTTAATACAATCAGTGGCGGCTGGTGACTTCAAATCAAAGGGGGGCTGCAGGAGACAGCTGAATGTGTGGGGTCAATGGGAAGGGTTGTGGCCAACTAGAAAGGGGAGGAGCTATGCTCAAAACCACAAAAACTAACTAAATACACTGTCGTGGGTGCCAAACCGTCATTATTAGAGTCCAATCAAGACAAAATAAAGTGTAGAAGAATAAAACTATTTCAATGCATTGGCTGCATGACAGCTTACTTAATATCTAGATGGAAACAAAAAAGGTTGTGAGGCATGAAAAAATAAATTACTTTTTTAAATACATTAATGGAATGCCAGTCAAAATCAAGTATAAGAAAAACAAGCAGCACTCAACTCAAACCACTTCTTGCACTGCAGTTCTAATTATAATTTATATTCAGCTTTATTAAAGTACCAAGTAACATGCTGAAAGTAGAAATCTCTGATGCCCCCACTTGTAAAAATGTTCCTTATCCAAAAAAAGACCTGCTGCCTGCCAACTATCTACTTGTTTCATGGGGAAAACATGATCAAAGTAAAAAATGAAAAGCAAACAAGAAATAACCTCAAGATACATTGCTTAAAAGGATTACTGTACAGGTTATGGACCACACGATTGGCATTCTGTTTAGTTTATGGGTAAAGCCTGCAGAGATGACTGGAAGTCTCCAAGTGTAATGAGCTTCTTAAAATAATGTAATCCTGTCCTTTATTATAAATACTGCCATATGCATTTCAACACCCAAGGCTTATACATTATCTAGTTAAGTATTCTCTACATGGCAACAACAGAAAGGCTTTCAATGTTGGCAATTCTTTAACAATATGCTTATTAAAGCTTACTTGCACCTTACAATCTCAGCCAAGCTTACCTGATGGTCATTAAAAGTATTGCTACTTAAACACAGAGCAACAGGCACTTTGAGTAATAAGCATAAATCAACAGTACAAAAAATATGACAGAAACCAGACCATTCTGCAAAAATCAAGGACAGGTGAAAAGCCACTCTAGTACTTGTGTCTACCTTAGATGGGGGGGGATACTCTGCACATTTACACTGCATAACTACTCCTTGCCTTGCTTCGACACATCCAGAGTCACTACATGGGGGAGTGGGGTGCAACAAGTATGTCACAATTTGAAATGTCTCTGGCTGACTGTGATGACCCTGACACATTTGTTATACTTCACAACCTCAGAGCAAGAAATCCGGACAAAGCCATATGAAGAAGTGGAGCAAAGGCCCAAAAATAAGGACAATTTTTAAAATGTTGCTCTTATAAACTTAGAAAGATAATAGAATAGGTCTTGCATTAGTATGCATTTTCTGAATGGTATGAAATCTGAAACTCAAATGTCTGTCATTATTTTCTAACTTCAGTCTTTAATGATTTGTCACTAATTTGCCAAAAAAGCCCCACAGTTTTATGAATCTATAACTCTAATTATTACAGTTATTTCTTAATTGTAAACTCTCCATGTTTTCTTCCAAAATTGCTATTTTGCGGAGGGATTATTAAGGGAAGGGCAACATTTTGAGCCAAAATCAGGGACAGTTGAGAGGTTTGGCTATGCCTAATTCTATAAAGCAATGTATTTGCATGTACCTCTCAACCTGTTAATGCATTAAACCTGGACAAGGCCAAATATATTGGGGGAACATATAAACAGTACTAAAAATTGCTCTTGTATAAACTGAGATAGTTGACAGAACAACAGGTCTTACTTTAGCATGCATTTTTCTGAAGGTTATGAAGTCTGAAACTCAGCGTATCATTATTTAGTGACTTCATTTATTTGCCAGAAAACCACAAATTTTATGAGGAACAAACCAAAAATAAGAAGCAAAAATCTATTCATTCTTTTAAAATCTGGACAGTTGGGAGGTATAGTTCAGCTGGGGCTGTCTAAGTTTGCCGCCCTTCCCCCTCACAAATTCATGGTCGAATGGAGCCTCCCCCTGCAGCCATTCCAATGATCCATTACTTGGCTATTTCACTCCATTTACCATAAACACTCATACTGATTTACTTCTATGATGATTTGGACTTCATTTGAAAGTTTTATCTTGCATTTTACAGCACAAACACTAACACATCTGCTAAACAAACTTAGCATTAAAACTTCTCTGGCCTTGAAACTCACATTCATTGAAACAGCATTGAAACCCACATTCAAAGAAAATACATTTTACCAGTGGCAGATAAAGATATAAAGATTAATTCTGGGCTGTTTTCAAATCATAGGCCCCTTGCATATGAAACATACATGTGCTCTTTGATACACCTTCCTATTGTTTTGAACATTTTTCCAGTAAACAATGAAACAAAACGCATACACCAATAATGACAAAACTGCCCAATTCAGAACATTTCCATCATAAAAGTCTAATCAAACTTCTACAGTCCACCATTATCAGTAAATATGCACAATTCTACAGTCCACCATTATCAGAAAATATGCACAATCTCTGAAGAAGTAAAAAAGTCATCTAAATAATTCCACATTAAATAAATCTGTAACTAATGAAGAGGTTGCTGCTAGCAAACACCTTTATATTTCATGGCTTCATTGAAAAATAAAGTGTCTGATGCCCCTGAGGAATAAATTGCCTATATTACATTAAAAATGATAAGCTGGTAATATTGCAATAGGAAATGGATGGCAAACTGTAACAGGCTCATAGTTAGTATCTTAACTTTTTCAGTACGGCAGCATTCATCCCTTGTGGGTATAGAACCAACAACCTTCTGCATCAAAAGCAAGTACACAACCTGTTGTGCTATTAACAATGCAAGCTGACTTAGCATAAGCAGCACCAAACTTCTCTTCCCCTGCAGCTCTCAGCTCCTTGTAAAATCTACTCAATATTCAACTGCATCTCAACTTCGCAGCACAAGAAATCTGGAAAAAGCCAAATTTATGGGGGGGGGGTCAAAAGGCCAAAAAACAGGGACACATTAAACATTGCTTGTATAATCTTGGAAAGTTGCTAGAATAAAATGCTGTGTTACCACCATACATTTTACTGCCAAGGTCCCTGTGCAAAATAGTCAAAGCAACATACCACTATGCCAAATCACCTGCTTTGTGAAAGAAAAATGCTGTGTTACCACCATACAGTTTACTGCCAAGGACCCTGTGCAAAACAGAGCAACATACCACTATGCCAAATCAGCTGCTTTGTGAAAGAGAGGAAGACTGAAACTTAAATGGCTATCATTTAATGAATTCAGTTCTCACCATAGCTGTCAACCTCTTAGCAGAAAACACCTGGACAAACCCAGTAATGAGGAAATACAGCCCTCAAACATATTCAGTGAATCCAGTTCTTGCCATAGTTGTCAACCTTAGCACAAAAATCCTGGACAAAGCCAATAATGGGGTAATACAGACCCAAAAATAAGGACAAATTTCAAATATTCATCTTATAAACTTAGAAAATTGCTAGAATAAAAGGTTGTGTTACTATGTATTTTCTGAAGAGTATGAAGTCTGAAATTCAAATGCCTGTCAATTTTACTTCTGACGGAACAAAAACAATTTTCAGCAGAGGCCCAGGGAGAAATACTGCAGACACATGTCTTTGTAAAATGGCAGGACACCAGAGCAAATCCACACAAACACAGGGATGAGATGCAGACACCACACAGAAGGCACCCCAGCCAAAAATCAAACCAGAAAACCTATAGCTGTGAGGAAACAATGCTACCACTGCACCATCAAATATGTAAGGAATTAAACATTCAGAAACCTGAAGTCTGAAATTCAAATACCTGTCAATTTTATTTAACATTTGTTAATCTGGACAATTTGACTTGGAACAGAAAAACAATTTTCAGCAGAGGCCCAGGAAAAAATAATGTAGACATGTCTTTATAACATGGGAGGACACAAAAGCAAACACACACAAACACAGGGAGAAGATGTAGACCCCACACAGAAGGCACCCCAGCCAAGAATCAAACCCAAGAACCTACAGCTGTAAAGCAACAATGCTACCAGTGCACCATCAAATGACAGTATATGAACAGTATGCAGGTATTCATAGAGTACATGATATTTTAAACAGTGTGCATAATTTTTCAGATTACATGAATATTTAGACAGTGTTTATATATTTACAAGCATATATTTTTTTATAAGGTGACCTTATGAGTCCACATCAGTTGCAGTGCAGATTCTTTCCAGTTTGGTGATATAGCAGGAAGAGAAAAAGAATAGCATACAGAGTTGTTCTTCTTTCGGCTTTTCCCGGTTAGGGGTCGCCACAGCGGAACTCCGGTCCGCTAAAGATTGACAGATTTTTTTCGGTGCCAGCCCGATGCCCAACCTTCAACAAAGGCACGCCCATTCACACATGTCTTTCGAACACCACTCAACCATGGGGAGGACATGCAGACTCCACACAGAAGGTACTCCAGCTGAGAATCGAACAGGAGAAAGTACAGTTTTGTACCTACCATAAATGTAGATGCCCGATAGGTATGCATCTGCAGTCATAACATATGGGTTGTCCTGCCTCAGGCAGCCCTTCGGTCGGCCGGATTCCAAAGTCTGGGTTTGGCCTCTGCTGATGTCGCACTTTCCCCGACGTCAGAGCTTCTGGGGTATAAAGGCATCAGCCGACGCCATTTTCCTCAGTGTTTCTTGCCCCAGATGCCAGGTGCCCTCTAGGAAGGCTAAATTTGGATAAATGTTGAATGTTCCAAACAGTAGCAAAAAAAAATATATATATATATATATATATATATATATATATATATATATATACATATATACAAACAAACAAATACACCATAATAGATTCCCCCAGCTAGCTGAAAGAGGGGTAAGCACCCTAGGAATACCACAGAGGGGAAGGAGGGTGGGTAATCCTGACTGCAGATGCATACCTATCGGACATCTACATTTATGGTAGGTACAAAACTGTACTATGTCCTTCAAGGATGCATCTGCAGTCATAGCATATGGGTAGAATACCATAGCCAAACTGGGGGAGGAGGTACTAAGATAAGGATGGTGTAGTTAAGATCCCCTGTAAAACTGCAGTTGCAAAGCCTGCTCGGGATCTGGAGTATAAAGGTAGATTGTAATGCTTGGCAAATGTATGCACGGAGCTCCAAGTAGCAGCTTCTAAAATGTCCTTGGTAGCCACCCCTCGTAGGAAAGCTGTAGTGGTGGCTGTGGCCCTTGTGGAATGAGGCCTGATATTTTCAGGAGCTGTCTTTCCATGAAAAGAGTAGCAGCGTTTAATGCAATTTCCTATCCATTTTGAAATTGTCTGTTTGGAAATTGCTTTTCCTTGCACCCCAGTTGCATATGCTACAAAAAGTTGGTCAGTTTTTCTGCTGGTTTTAGTTCTGTCCAGATAGTAGCGTAGTTGTCTGTGTATATCCAAGGTGTGCAAAAGTTTTCTCCTTTGTTCTGTGGGTTAGGAAAGAACGTAGGCAAATGAATAGCTTGGTTCAAGGATACCCTGGATACCACCTTTGGCATGAAAGTAGGATTGGTTCTCAGAGACACTCTATCCTGGTGAAAAATAAGGAAAGGCTGCACTGCCATTAATGCCTGTAACTCGGATACTCTTCTTGCTGAAGTGATTGCCAGAAGGAAAGCAGTTTTCCAAGATGAAAACTGTAAGTCTGCTGATGCTGCTGGTTCAAAAGGAGGTAGTGTCAATTTTTCCAGCACAAAATTGAGATCCCATGCAGGCAGAGGGGGTCTCCTTGGAGGGTTAACATTTTTGATCCCTCTCAAAAATTGTCTGAGAAGAGGGTGAGAGAAGATAGGAGGATCCATATTGTATTCTGCTGAAATTGCTGAAGCATGAATCTTAATGGAAGAGTAGGACAGGCCATTGTGGAACAATTCTGCTAAGTATTCTAGGATGTGTGCTAGGTTTGCCACTGTGAAATATGTGCCTTTTGATGTGCTCCAAATGAGGAATTTCTTCCATTTAGCTGAGTATGTCTTCCTTGTGGAGGGTCTGCGAGCCTCCAGGATAATGTCCTTGACCCTCTGAGATAAGACAGTTTGGTTTGGTTTTAAGCAATTTTCCAGGCAGTTAGTTGCAGTGTTTTCAAGTTTGGATGCAGGGTCTTGAAATTGTTCTGCGTTAGAAGAAGAGGCCATAGGGGTAGAGGCCATGAGTTCGCCTGAGACATGCTTCTCAGTAGCGGATACCAGTGCTGTCTTGGCCAGTCCGGAGCTATTAGTATCACCTTTGGCTGTTCCTCCCTGATCTTCAGTAGAACCTTGTACATCAATGGGAGAGGTGGAAATGCATACACTGTTAGGGCATTCCAGCTGAAAGAGAGAGAGTCCACCCTCCAGGCTTGTGGGTGGTATGTCCTTGAGCAGAATTTCTTCAGTTGGTGGCTGAGTGGGGAGGCGAACAGATCTATCTCTGGCATTCCCCATTTCTTTGTTATGAGTTTGAAGATGTCTGGATGCAGCATCCATTCGTGAGCATCCGTGGTAGTTCTGCTTAAGCTGTCTGCTAGTGAATTCTCTTTTCCTGGTACGAATTTGGCCTGCAGCTGGATATTGAGATTCAGGCCTAGGTTCCACAGATCCATTGCCATCTGGCATAGAGGGTAGGAATGCGTGCCTCCCTGTTTGTTTATGTACCACATGACCGTGGTGTTGTCTGTCCTTATCAGCAGATGTCCTTGCTGGAGGAATGGTTTGAATGCCTTGATTGCATGCTTCACTGCCAGCATCTCCTTTTGGTTTATGTGCAAGTTTAGCTGGCCTTGAGACCATAGGCCTTGGATACATTTGTCCTCCATGTGTGCTCCCATCCTAGGTCTGAGGCGTCCGTGGTGATGGTCTGCCTTGGTTTTGGTTTGTTGAAAGGCAACCCTCTGTTGGACTGGCAGGCCTGAGCCCACCACAGGAATTCCTTTTGAAGGCATGGAATGATTGGTATCATGGTTTCTAGACTGTGCCTGTATTGAGACCATACATTCCTTAGGTACCATTGTAATTTCCTCATATGCAGCCTGGCATGCGGGATCAAGATTATGCAGGATGCCATGTAACCCAGGGCCTGCAGGACTTTCCTTGCAGTAAGCTGAGCTTGTCTTGTCAAAGTCATGAAGTAATCTGGAAGTTGTTTTTGTTTTTCTTCTGTGAGAAAAGCCACCTGAGTTATTGTGTCCAGATCCGCACCCAAAAAGGTTATCCTTTGGGATGGCACTAGTCTTGACTTTTGGATGTTGACTGTGTATCCCAAGGCTTGTAACAGGTATATGACATAGGCCAAATCCTTTATCAATTTTGTCTTGTTGTCCGCTTGTATTAGGCAGTCGTCCAGGTATGGGTAGATTTGAATTCCCTGAAGTCTGCAATGTGCAATTACTGATGCCAGGCATTTTGTGAATACTCTGGGCGCAGTAGATAAGCCAAAGGGTAATGCTGAGAATTGATAATGCTCTGATCCTGCAAGAAATCTGAGGTGTCTTCTGCAATCTGGTCGGATAGGGACGTGCAGGTATGCCTCCTTGAGATCTAGAGTCACCAGCCAAGACTCCTTGCCCAACATGGGAAGAAGTTGCTGTAGGGTCAGCATTTTGAATTTTGGCACAATGAGATATGTGTTCAGTGCGGACAAGTCGAGAATAGGCCTCCATTGGTTTTCTTTTCTTGGTACAAGGAATAGTCTGGAGTAAAATCCTTGGCATTGTTCCACAGATGGTACCCTTTCTATCGCTTTCATCTGAAGTAAATTGTTGATTTGTCTTAAAGCCTCTGGCTTCTGGTTTGGTGGAAGGTTTGACATTCCGCTCCTTTTTGGTAAAGTGTGGAAGTGAAACCTGTATCCTTTGTCTATTGTTTGCAATGTCCATGTGTCCTTTGTAATGCAATGCCAGTTTTTTGAGAATAAAGCCAGCTTTCCGCCCAAGGGAGCTTCCAGTTGTTCTCTGGTAGGTGGAATCAGAGTCAAGTCATTGTGTCTGTCCTGTGGTAGTAGTTGTAGTTGCAGCTGTGGCACTACTCCTCTGGTTAGCAGGCTGCCACTGACGGCCCCTGTAGGCACCCTTTGATTGACCTCTGCCTCTAGGGCATCTATTCCTGCCCCTCTGTGCTCTGGAGGTGTCTGGAAAGGACCAATTCTTTGAAGGCCAGTTTCTGCTGAACCTCGGAGGTTGGACCTGCAGAAATTCCTTTACTGTTTGCACAGATTTTGCTTTTTCTTCCACTTTCTTTAGAATCTCCTGTGCAGGGGAGCCAAATAAACTTTGTTTCTCCATTGGAGCATCTAGGAGTTTAGCCTTGACATGGTCTGGCAAGGATTGCTCTATTAGCCAGGCATGCCTACGAATTACTGCCCCAGTCATAGCTGATCTAAATGAAGCCTCCAGTGCATCATAGCCACATTTTAAGAAATGATTACTGACCTGCTGAGAGTTGTGTACCAAATCCTGAAGGGATTTATGGTCTAAAGGTTCAGGGGAAGAAAGCTTTTTATTCAGCTGATCTAACAAATATTCTTGGTACTGTATCATATGGAATTGACAGTTTAATGTCCTGGCAGAAAGAGTAGCAGATGTATAAACCTTTTTACCCCATCTCTCTAATGCTCTAGACTCTCTTTCAGAGGGTAGGGGATTTTTGGCAGTGGCAGCTGCAACACCTTTTGGGCCCTGAGAAATAGTTTCTGGGTCTGCAGCATGGGCTTTATACAGGTGGAAGTGAGAATCCGAGACCCTGTAATATCTGTCAGGTTTGGCAGGGGCCGGGGGAAGAGAATCAGGTGCAGAACTGACATCATTATACACATCATCAATTACAGTTAGCACTGGTGGTATGGCTAAGGGCCTATGCTGGGGCAAATGTAAAAATGTCCTTAATCTTTTTCTAGAATCAGAAAAATCCTGACCCTGCCATTGAAAGTGTTCCCTTATTGAGTGCAAAGTCTCCCCAAAGGAAAATTCTTCAGGAGGGGAGGCCGAAGGAATAGAGTCTTCTGCATCTGAATCCTCATAAGGCGAATAGGCCCCTTCCTGATGGTCTGACAAATCAGATCCATCCATGGAGTAATCAGAGGAGAGAGGTTAAGAGGGTTCAGTCCTAGGCCTTTTGTCAGGTGGAGGTTGGGAGGCCCTGTCTGGGTGAGGTTGGGAACCCCTAATTAAGGATATAAGGTCCTCAGCAAGACTGAGAATCTGAGAACTTGAGGAAGGCCTCTGTGAAGTAGATTTGGCAGGTAAAGCTTTTGAAAGTTTGGCAGCTTTAGCCCTGGAGAAGGCCTTAATAGACATAGAAGCTGGGGGCCTAGCTGCCCTATGTGCAGGTGTAGAAATGTCCAATGGAATGGTGTCGGACAATTCTTGAGCGCTAGCTTCGGTAGGGATTTCTGAAGCTGACTCAGCCGGGGCCTCTCTGGCCTCGGTTGTCGGAGGTATGGATTCGGTCGTAGTAAGAACCGAGGACTCGGTTTCAGCCGAAACCGAGACACTCGCGGTAGTCCTAACCGTGGTTTCAGCCGAAACTGCGGGCTGTGAGTGTCGCTCCTTTTCCCTGCGTTTTTTGGCCATATGCGTAGTCGGAGTCTCCGACGGCATTTTATATGCAAAAGCGGTTCCGAAAAATTCTTCTGCAAACTCCGACCGACGTCTAAGAGTCCATCGGTTGAAGGAGGCACAGGCTAAACAAGCTGATACGTCATGGTCTGGGCCTAAGCAAGGAAGGCAGTAAGAATGGAAATCCTTATGAGGTATTTGTTTCCCACAAGTTAAACAATTATTTACTTTGTCTGACATCGGCTGAGGCAAGAAAGAGTCCCCAATGGGGTACTTAGCTTTTTTCGAAGTCTTCGGTAGCTGAAATCTCTGGATCTGACCGACCGGCACTTGCGAACAGCTTCTGCTTTGGGCACCGCGCGGCAAAAAAGACTGAGGAAAATGGCGTCGGCTGATGCCTTTATACCCCAGAAGCTCTGACGTTGGGGAAAGTGCGACATCAGCTGAGCCCAGACCCAGACTTTGGAATCCGGCCGACCGAAGGGCTGCCTGAGGCAGGCCAACCCATATGTTATGACTGCAGATGCATCCTTGAAGGACATCCTCTTGTAGTGAGGCGACAACGCTACCGCTGCACCAGAATATAAACTGCATTTTTGTTAAAGAAAGAGATGACAGCCTTCTTAAAGGGTCCCTGATAATGGCAACTTTGATGGGTTGGTGTTACTTGTTACTATGTTACATGTGAATAGATTCATGATACCAAATGACCTTACTGCTGATAGAAGTGTTTGGTTAGTTTAATTCTAAATACAGAAATGTCAGCCAATAGTGTTTATGACAAAAGAGTGCAGTCAGGGATGTTTGTAGGGAGGTGTGAAATGTGTGCAAGGAGATGATATGTTCTGGCATACGGGCAGCTGTCAAAAGTGGTCACTGCTTGACAAATTGGCTAAAGGGATGGTTTATGATCAGGCAAAGTCACAGCAGATAGCAACAGCAGTACCTAGAATCATAGAATGTACAACGCAACTGGGATCAGTGGCTAGTTACGCACTGCCTTTAGCCATTAGGGGTAAAGTATGTTGGAAACAGGAAAAATCGGTATTTAACAGACAGCTTTTCTGAAAATGCATACATTTTGAGCAGAAGTGACGGAACTACTAAAACACCTATGTAAACTAAAAACAAAGTAGAAAATATTGTATAACTAGGTAGCCAGTACACAGAGACAATGAATGTAAAACAGAAAATTGTTTTACCCATATCAGGTGCAACATGGACATTATCTGATGGCCTTTCCAAAGTCTCAAACAGGACCTAAAATCTGGCTATAAATGTAGATAACTACTACAGCTTCTTTGTACACGGTACTTTAAATAAAAACAGTTTTTACAACAAAGAGAAGGAAAAACACACTTTTGTGATATGCATTTTCTGTCATGCATTTTGCAGTTTTATTGATGAGTTTATTATTGTCCATGTCAAACTCATAATGTTAAAGGACCTCACTAGTGTGTTAATGATTCATCCAGTCATCTATTTCTCTGGGAGACCCCTTTTTAATGTGCTGCATGTAGGTGTGCAAGCAAAGTATAAGTAATAAAAATAAACAGAATAAAATGTGTTTTGCACAAATGCACAGGAAGAAGTTGAGGGATGCAAGCACAAGTGTGTAGAACGAAAATAGTTCACAAGCAATTTCTTTACCTCCTTAGCTGTAGTTCTAATGGCACTTAGTGTGATCTATTCCTGTGGTCTTTGGTGCTGAAACATCACACTTACAGGTCTTTTGGTAGGAGCTAGTAAACCTCTGCTGGTAAGAGTGACATCAGATAACAGCATGTGCTTTTTTATGTCAAGTACAGTCATTTAATTTCTTGCCTTCTTAAAACTGTGATACCACTGAAAGAGCAATTGCTTCCTTTCACAACAGACCGGAACTTGTTACCATTACACGACCAGGCATAATCTTGAGAAAAACTAACTGACTCAATACTAAAAATGTAAACACCAAGGCACACCTATGAAAAGTTCTGAAACATAAACATGTGCCACTGTATAGTGCAAAATTAAAAAAAAAAAAAAAAATCATACTTAGCATTTATATAAGTAAAAGCCCAAGGTCTATTCAGCATGCTTTCAAGTCGACATTAGTAGACCTGGCTGAAAAGCAGTATTTTTATGTTTGCAGTTTGCGTTGTACTGCTGTCTTTATTAGAAATGCATACCAGAAATGCTGCCTGATTTGTCTGGGAACCAGTACTATCTTCCTCTAGGACCTAGTGTCATTAGACTTTGTTCAAAAAATGGCAAGCATTGTCCAGTCTTCTAGACAAAAGGGAACAGTATTAAAGTCAATAAGAAACAAATCTCTCTGTATAACAAGTTATACAAGCTTATTGCTTTATATAACTATGCTGTCTATGTACAGAATTCTTTCTGAAGCTTAAGTCACACACACAGTCCGACCATGTCTACACACACACACACACACACACACACACACACACACACACACACACACACACACACACACACACACACACACAGTCCGACCATGTCGGCACCTACCTGTGAACATATGAACATATCCGAAGCCAGCGACCGACCTGCAGGGAAGCCACATAATCCAGCCAACAGAACCGATCGCTCTACATGATGTCCACGCACCGAAATCCCTGCGAGAGCTGAGAGTGAGCTCTCAGCTCACTCCTCATTGGCCCTGACTGCAAGGGAAGCAGTCCGGAGCTCCTCTGTTCTGTGCAGTCGTTGACCGCACAGATTTCTGGGTATCCTACAGCACAGGTTGCTGGGTACCTGTTTCTCTGCATTCGAACTGCCGATAAAGGCAGTCTGAATGGATTTTTTGTTTCACAGATTGTTTTTCTTGTTTTTTTTCTAGGTGGGAGGGCTGCAGACTGGCAGTCCGATAGGACGAGCCGCCCCTGAATACCATAGATAGAATATATCAAATGTTTATATGATCCCAGTAAAATATGAATAGAAAACTGTGTAACTGATATTTTCTTTCATACTGAGTTCAAGATTAAACTCAATAAAAACAGGTGTGCTGTATATGGATGAAGATGAATTTAGATTGAGTTCTAAATCCAGTTGTGCATTCTGCTTCAATAATTAAAATTTAATAGGGAGTATGTTTAAATATAAGTGTGACATCCGTCCTCTGGGCCAGTAATCAAGGAGCCTCAATCCTCACAACTGACACCTGTGGGGAACATTCACTGAGAGGATAACAGGTACACACACAGTATCTCCAGATGCAGCTCTCTCCATCAAGCACAGTCAAGCACAATTTTCCTTAAGAGCAGACAGGGAACACAGTCAATCAATGGGCTAGTTCCTCTCTCTTCTCCAGATCCCCAATAAGACTCCCCACTGGCACAGCTATAAAGTTGAGTTATTAGCCAGGATTTCAAGCCAAGTCCTCCAACATACTCCCTGTCCAATCAGTACTTCATGTCCCTTC
Organism: Protopterus annectens; assembly: GCF_019279795.1. Classification (NCBI taxonomy): domain Eukaryota; kingdom Metazoa; phylum Chordata; order Ceratodontiformes; family Protopteridae; genus Protopterus; species Protopterus annectens. The sequence continues at coordinate 636,939,712 of NC_056725.1, forward strand.
CCAAGTAGCTGACACACACACACACACACTCGTTAAGATTTCATTTACAAACACACACACACACACACACACACACACACACACACACACCCCTGGGAAAGGCTGCCACATGTTTACTAGCTATGCCCCTTTTTGCCCGGAGTGTGAGGTAGTAATCACTGCAACCAGAACCCCCCGCCAGCTACTTTAAGGTCCTTAACAAAGGCTACCCAATATACTGAGTGAAATTAATATTAATACAAATGGTAGTTTGACCAAGAGTGAGGCTATTAGGAGTGGCCTACACAGTGTTACCAAATAAATATGCCAATACTCTCAAAACTTAAATATCTCTACAAAGATCAGCCACAATGAAAGGTTTAAATATATTTAATAATAAATAATAAAGAACAATACTGAATATCTATTCAAAGTGACATCAGAGTTCAAAATCACAGGAATATTTGAAATAACGTTGAAGGATAGACTCAGACAAATAAAGAAAAACAATATCTAAACTAAGCTTCACTATATTCCTGACTGAATCTAAGAGAATTACTATTCCCTACTTACCTAACAGAGCAAGACAGATGATGTGGTCATTGGTCCTTCTTGTTGTCAGCCCCAAGACAGAATACAGAATGTTCAGCTTCACTGAGAGACTCCTCAAAATAATATCTAAAATATTACTTCTGTGGCAGCTTGCAGAATTATATCAGTTCTGGTCATTTCACTTCTAGTTCCCATGTAAACTCCCATTGCTGGAAGCTGGCAGGATTTAGCACCTACCTGTAAAAAGACACACAAAAGGGCTTTTGCTCAGATCTGTGGCAAGTGCTGGAAGTCATAAACCAATTTCATACCTCCATGCTTTCAGAATAGTAATGAGTTCATCCCAAAGACAATACTAAAAGTTTCCTAGTACAGACTTTGTGTCTCTGGCTGCAGTAAAACCTGTCAGATAGCATCTTTATGGCCTAGCCCATGAAGATATTTAATTTCAGATATATTATAAAGTTTGCTGGACTGAGGTTAACCTCCTGTCTTCCACTTTCCTCTGTTAAAACATATATATTTAAATAGTTACAGTAGTTCATGTACATTTCTGTTCTCTCCAGTAGGGCACACTGTGGATACATTTCAAACACAAGCACTTTACAAATACATTTTCATCACAAACATCTGTACAAATCAGTTTGATATACACATGACATACAGTTGTAATACATTTGTAACACAAGCATCTTGTTTAAATTAGTTTGATATCCAAAAATGACATGTAATTATTTACAAAATTCCAGCTAGCTGTGCTGGCAGTATCTTCTATCATCACACCCCTCCCTTCGAAGATTCAAGCTAGTTTTTCAAGTGCCCCTTGAGAAACATTGCTTTTGAGGGAGATGAGCCTCTCTGGGAATACATTACCCCATACCCTATCTTGAGACCCCATCTGCATTGGCATTGCTGACTCCACTACAGTGTTGCACTGTCATATCATATGCCTGCAACCATAGGCTCCACCACAGTCACTTTAGATATTGCTGGCTGGCTCCCTGTAACCATAGATCCCCCTCAGACTCCTCCCATCTTCTACTACAAATACTCAGTACAAGGGCCTCCCTGTCATGGTGAGATTTCATCACATTAACATGGTACAATTTGTGCCCTTACCTCCTGCCTAGCAGCTCTAGCATGTAGTTAACATCACTGACCTTCCATACCACTTTGAAGTGTCCCTCCCAAGCTGCCTGAAACTTATTGTGTTTGACAGGAATGAGAACCATCACCTGCTGTCCCACAGCAAACTCTCTGGCTCGAGTATTCCTGTTGTAACAAAACTTTTTCTGCTGTTGGGCTCCTGCCAGGTTCTCCTGGGCCAAGCCCATGAGCTCCCTGAAACTTATCCTGAAGTTTAGGACATATGCTACAACAGACTTATTGAGGGATTCACACTCACCCTCTCACTCATCATAAATCAAATCTAGAGGTCCCCCAGCTGATGCCCATACAACAACTCAAAGGGTGAAAAACCTGTGCATTCCTGGGGTACCTCTCTGTAAGCAAACAGCAGATGGGGAAAATATTTGTCCCACTCTCTCTTAAACTGGTCTGCAATTGCCTGTAGCATGGTCATTAGTGTAGAGTTTAACCTCTCCACAATACCATTACTCTGAGGATGGTAGGGGGTGGTCTTTAGGTGCTTCACCCCACAGTACTTCCACAGACAAGCCAGCAGGTCTGATATGAAACTGGCACCTCTGTCAGTCTGTATTTCTCTTGGGAAACCTACCCTGCTGAAAATCTCTAGCAAAGCATTTACCACCTTTTCTGCTCAATGGAGGACAGAGCCACCACTTCAGGGTATCTGGTGGCATAATCTACTACCACTAGGATATACTTCTTTCTTGTGGAACTTGGGGTACTCAAAGACCCCACAATATCCATATCTACCCCCTGAAATGGCTCCTCAATCACAGGCAAAGGCACCAAAAGAGCTTTGACCTTGTCTCCTGCCTTGCATACTTTTTGGCACTGCACACAGGTACTACAGTATGCTGTTTCATCCCTGGCAATCCCAGGCCAATAAAAGTTCTGCATATAGATTAGTACTAGACTATCTGCCTGTGTGGGCTATTTTAAGTCTAGCCAAGTATCTCTTGTGAGAATCAAACCCTGCACCTTGTGTCTGTAAGGCAAACACCTTAACCATTAGGCCAACCTCCCATCCCTTTATGTCTCTTGGTACACTTTATGCCCATATGACCTGCAAAGGGACTGTCATGGGCTATGGATAGAAGTGCCAGACGGTAGTCTCTGCGCACTGACAACTGCTATATTACCTCACCTTCTAGCCCTTCTCAGGGGTCCACTGTCTATACAGTAACCCTTTGTTCCAGTATAGAGATTCCCCTTTTGCTTGAGAATCAGGTGCCTCCCTAGCTACCTCCCTCAAGCCTTGTAGTGTAGGGTCTGACCCGCTCAGCCTGTCTCAACTCTCTCTTTGTAACCCTTCCCAGCTCCCCTTCCAAAGGAAGACAGTGGTGCCTCACTGTTAGCCTGGGTACTACTACTCACTTCTGCTCTTGCAGTCACTCTGTCCAAGGGAACAGCAGTACCCAACAGCAGTGGTGGCTCACCTTCAATCTCATTGCTACAGGGTAGCTCTCTCACTGAATTAGCCACATTACCAGTCTTGGCTTCAGGTGTGTGGTCTGTCTAGGTCTCCCCCAGGCTACCAGACCACATGCCTGTCTCCATGCCTGACTGCATGTCACTGTATGCACACAAGGTACTGCATTATCAGAATCATTCCCTATCAACACATCTGCAGGGATATCCTCAAACACATCTAGTTGCTTGCTTTCTTTTTCACCCTCCCAGTCAAGGTGATCATAGCCAAAGGTATTTGGAACGGGGTCCTTCCTAAAGCTCTGACTGCAATAGACTGCCCAAGGAAGTAGTGCTCCTCTTTAAGCATTGCAGGCTTCACAATGGTTAGGTCAGAGGCTGTGTCTCTCTAAGCAGTGGCCTGTTTCCCATCTATTAAGATAGGATATAACCTCTTGTGGCAGTTTGGTACCCTTGTTGTCTCCAGAGAACTTATCACTGGCGTTCTGTTATTCCCATTTGCTGGCTCCCCTACCTTTTGTTCCTCACCTTGCCTCCATGGACAGCTATATGATACATCTCCCCAATGGTTACATTTAAAACATTTAAGCCCTGATCCTGGTGGTGTACCTGAAATAGTGGCATTCCTTATTGTAGGTGGACTCTGTTGGCGTGGCTTATATCTATGTGCAGCACTGGGTAACCCTTTCCTGTACAGTGATGCCCTGCTTGCTAAGTTGAGATCCCCTTTTTTCCCCAGTTCATCTGCAGTGTTGCATTCCCTATCTGCCAGCCAGATTCTCATGTCCTCAGGCAAAGTGCTAAGGGCTTGTTCCCTCACCAAAAGGTCTTCCAGCCCTTCAGAACTGATGACCTGACACCCACTCACCCACCTATGAAAATAAGTGCTTAAAGGAGAACCATGGCCACAGTCAAAAAAAAAAAATTTATTTCATCTTGGTTTGGTGTTTCCTACATTTTAACATCACTCTGGGACTATTTACAGATTGTAAAATATTTTTATAAGTAATTTCCGAGTCTGACCACATGGGGTCTAGCATCTTGGAGTGCTTTGGCTTGCTTAGGCTGCCTTTAGGTATCCCAGAATGCACTGTTTGTTTCTAAAAAATGAATCATGCCTGCCACTTTTTTCATAAAGCTCATGTCACTGCACTGATTTTACAGGCATACTCTGCTGTGTTGTAGTCACCTACTTTTGGTTAACATTTTATCCCTTTCAATGACTACTTCAAACACAAACAGTGCAAATGCCACAGAACAGAACTGAAAAGTGCATTTTATTGCTGTTTCTTAGAAATGCTAACTTGATTTTTTTTTTTGTAAAGTCTGAATTGTAGTTCTTCAATGTATCTCCCCTCCCCCTTCACATCTACCTTCCCTAGCTGTCAAAGTGCTAAGGGTAATTTGAGCCACTATCTGCATGTGACTGACAGCTCACAGCAGGTGACCTGACTATTGTACTGTTTTCTTGTCACAGCCTTTCCTTCCTTACAGTGGGACACTTTTTTGTTGTACTCCTCCTCCTGTCAAATTTAGATCCAAGCTCCATAGCACTGGAAAAATCACTGCTTTGCAAACCATCAAACTCCCCTTTTCAGTCCTTCCAGTTTGGTTAAACAGTTAACAAATGATAGACTATAAACATATTATATTTCATGGGCTTGCATGACTGCAGTCACATGTTTTTTTAAGTGGTAATTTAAGAAGATTATAGTATCACATACTTCATGTAATCATATGCAGTTTTGTCTGTTAATTGTGACAGACATCTGCTTCCTATGTAAAAAGATAAGCTTAATGTCTAAGCATGGTCATTGCAAATTTATGCTCTTTGTTCATGCAGCTGTACTGTTGCCTGTACTTCCACACTGTACTTTGTCACATATCGCTAGGGATGTTCAGAAAATTTGGAGATTATAGTTTGACTTTTTTGCTGGACTGTCATAGTGCTAGGAATGGCCGATTTTGTGTTCCAACCCCAGTTAGAAGTCTACAATCACAATCCAAATGAAGTACATATACTGTATCATAACAGTATCATGGTATATTCAGATTTTCAGCAGTTAGTATGCAGTGTCTTACTCCATATTTTGCTTTCATTCCACTACGTCCCTTTACATATACATATGAATTCTCTCTACTTATCTCTATAAATATACACCCTTCACTAATTATTAATCTTAAATATGCTTTTTCTGTTCCTTTCCCTTTTTATAATTCTGTGAAACCAATGTGGGCACACATGAATGCTTCGATGTCAAGTATTAAAAACACCAACATCAATTTAATTTCCCTCAACCAGAAACTTGATGCCACTGCATGGACTTGCAATGGAAATAGTGATCAGCTTCCACTAAATGCCTTACTTAATCTATTTATCAGCCCCCAGTATGATATGGACTGTACTGGTCATATACTCCTGTGTATAACACTTCTCTCAAAACTGGTCACTCTTACATAGTATATTGGCAGTGTCGTAACAGCTCCAACATGCCCATACACCATTGCCTACAAATAGGCACCTGTGAAGGATAACACCAGGTGCTCATGGCCCATAAAAGTGCAATTCTGCAGACAGCCATTAATTGTTTACTGAGTAACATTCTTAACTGAAGTCCAGTGTAACTTTACCATTCTCTCCTTATGAATCTATTAGAACTGTTTTTACATGCTGTTTGCTGACCAGTCAAGTGACTTCTTTTGTCAGTAGAAATACATTACAATGCATGATCTGATGACAGGGTAATCTTTTAACATTTCTTTCCTGCAGGACAGACAAGTGATATGCATCTACTGACACAGAGGACAACTGCTGCAATGTGTGCGTTACACAGAAGTTACTCCGTACTTAGTAGCAACAAGTTAAAGTAATTGTGCATGCACTCCTGTCATTTAACTGTAAACATTTTTGAAATACTGCACCAAGAACATATTCAACTGTGGCATTCTATGTGCATAGTTATCTATATTTTGAGGTATTTAATAAAAAATCCCATGATACACTGGCTGCCTTAAGTGCTTCTTTTTGAAACCTATCAGTCGATGTCTGTACCTGACTACTTTGCAAACCGTTACTGAATTTTTCATTGTGTACTATTCTCCACTTGTGAACTGTCGCCTACAATTGATGGCAGTTTTTTCTACATGATCTTATACAGATTCTATAAGTATGTTTAACAGCCGCTCACATACATCAAGGAAATAATTAACATTGATCACAATCACCAATCTCAAAGTAGTCCTTCATTTGCGTTTATATTACGTTATCGAAAGATGAAAATAGCGAACGCTATTTCATCGGCCCCAAAACATTTAAACATGAAAATATCAAACATTCAGAACAGCGAATTTTTTCCCATGGAAAAAATTCGCTGCTCCGAAACACATACACACAACACAAGCACATCAAACAAACAGCAACCACACACATACACTTAAATTCCTACATCTAATGCTACACTAAACTAAACATACACTACTATCTACCCACTTACCCTAAGGTCCGTCACTATCGCACACTCACCTAACCCACGCCCTAACCCTAACTCATTTAACCCGCCCCTAACCCTAACGTACAAACAATTGCACACTTACCTGAACCCAACCCGTAACTTTCCACCACAGCGCTAAGAATAGCGAAGCCACAGAAACGGCCAACCGAATTCTTTCCCGAGGAAAGAATTCGCTGTTTTGCAGCTTCGCTATTCTCAGCATTCGCTGAATAGTTTTCGATATCAGAACATTCGAAGCTTTAATACTTCTATGTTCTGATATAGACCCCTTCATTCCACCTTCACACATTGCACACTGCTGGTCAAATGGTCATGTTGCCATTTAAATCCTGTCTGTGAAAATAATTGCTAAGCTGTTACCACACTACCACATAAAGCCAAAGCAATGCATTTTAATTTTTTAAGCTTTCACACAAATGTCACTGGATGCTTCAGGCAATGATGCAACATTACTGCAGTCCATCCCTTTATCACATTTCTCTGATCCTTTCACTTCACCTGTGATTACAACTGTCAGTCTTCCACCACTGCAGGAGCACAAGCATTTAAAACCGATTACTTAGCATGTTAATTATATTTGGCTGACGGCATTCATTGCTCCTTTGCCATGTCAAGCACAACTGACTCATTACTCTTTACTATCAGCAGTACTATTATCACGATGTCAGTATTCCTTTACAGGGTCCAGGGGTCCCATCATTCCAGCATATCCATTTGTCTCACCTTTTTCAAGACCTTACACAACACAGCACCACATATATAACACTATATATCCATAGTCATGCTAACATTTTCCATTACCAGTCTGTCAACACAGATGTGCCCAAATTTTCTAGACTGCTTTGCCATCACTACAGATGTTGACCAGTGCTGAGCATTAGTGCAAAGTTACTAAGATAAGTTATCCCAACATATATGCATTGCCTCTTGCAAGAGGCTCACCATAATTCCGACTTGGAGTGTCTATGTTCTCTACCAGGCAGTATCTAACAGTGTTTACAGGCATAGAGTTCAAGATAACTCGCTTTGTAGACTATTCTTCTCCAAGCATATGTCTCTTAACTTTATCAAAATTTTGCCAAGTACAACTCAACCTTATCAAGGTGACTTCCTTCATTGTCAGTTTGAAGAATGTGTTTCAAGATCTGTTCCTAGCCTGCCAAATATGTCACTCTCAACACATTTACAATGTTCAGCCGGTATGACGCCTGCATTATCCACATCACCAGTCTACATTTAAGACTCAAGCCTACTGTTGATCAGCTAACACTTGTCAAAACAAATTAAGATTTTAGCATACCTTAAAAATATTCAGCAGTAATCAAATACCAGTTAAGTACCAAAAAATATACCAGAAGTCCAAGAATCTGCCATCAATGACATCCAGACAAGCTGGCTTTTGGTTAACAATGTGCAAAAGTGGCAATTACCACAGCACTATTGTGAAAAGCCTCTGTACCGTGTCAAGGTAGCCAGCATCACCGAGGTCCACTCACACCACAACACTACTTGCAGCTGCATCCAGATCCACTCATGTCACCACTATCATTACGCCCTTGCATTTAAGCAGGCCTCCAGAGACATGGACTACTTGGCTAGCAAATCACTCTACACACCTACATTTTCTTCCAAGGACCAATCCTTACTAGAGAAACCACTGTAGAAACTCCAGCTGCAAAAAAAAGTATTGAATCACAGACAACTGCATACCACTCCAGCATTCTCACAAGCCCTAGTGGAAATCCTGACAAAAACAAACATTCCAGGTGTTCCTAAACATTACCAGGTTCTCTTGATCAACATCCACACAGTCTGATTGATCTTACCCATGAATTTCATGGAAATTGATCATTTACCTTTCTCAACGCCTCATTAATTAGCACACCACACTTACAGTACATGTCATTCTCTATATACAGAAAGCTCCATTATGTGTTGGTATTCCACAATTAGTACTGTTGTCCTTAATGCTTGCCTATACATGAGTTTCTGAACAGGTGTGCTATATCATCATAAATGCTTTCCTGATTACAGCTGTTGGACAGGCCATACATAATGGGGGTTTTGTATTGGCCAGCTCCAACTTTCTTCACAATCTTTGCTCAATGCCACAGTGGTCAGCCCCTGTAACTCTAGGATTGATTTTAACAAAATGTTTGCATTGAGTTTCCACAGAACTCCTTTGTTATCCTTTCCACTAACTTCTTTACCAACCATCACCTCGCCCAATTGGACTCTACAATACAAATTAGAAACATTGTGAAGTAACATTGTACACTAACAGTACATATGTATAATTAATATTACTTGTCCATAGCCACAAGTCACACACAGCAGCAGCACCATGTACCAAAATACATTGCTAACTTGCATGCTCACCTCCTCTTGCCCAAATGACATACAAGCAGACGAAACAGGTTTGAAGTTACAATTTACAAGTGTTCTATCAACCAGACTAAGTAGTTAAAAACCTTTACAATGTAAACATGATTACATTCTGTACTGACACAAGCCCTTACACAGTACTAAGCAGAAATACACATATGTTGTGTATAGTCACCATTACTCTTATCCATGTGAAATACATGTCTGGAAAGGGATGTACTGAAAGTGACAGTCACACAGCACTTCCTCCAAACTGATGCTGAGACCACTCACCAATGTCAAACGATATGCTGACAATACAAAATGCAGAACAGACACATGATGAAAAGGCTGCTTGTATAGCAATATACTGACATAGGCCTCAGTAGTTTACTGCCTGCTCTCTCAGTACTTTCAATACATGAATATCATGATCCAAACTGCTCCTTTGTCAATGGCAATGTAATTCCTTTGTACATGCCACTTCCCAAGGGCCCAATGTGCAGGACCATAAGCATACCATTCATAGTTCAAGCTAAAAAGATACACATTTCCATGTCAGTACATTTACACTAAGTGCATATCACATCAGCCAGACAGTCCATACACTGACATTAATACAATTATAAATTACATTGCTTATTGATTCAGGACTTTTCCAACTCTCAAGAACAAGTCACCTACTCAAAGTTTAATCTACAGGTCATGAACAATTTTAAAATCACACATCACAAGGCATGCATAACACATATGCAGATTTCAATTTACATGACAGTAATTCATACTTAGTAGCACCAAGGTAAACATTACAGTGACCACCCAAGACAAATGTAATTTGACATGAATCAAATTGTAACAAATCATCAGTTCTTAGAGTTGACGGTTTACATGTGCCACCTCACTGACTAGCCTCTGTCTAACTGTACAATCTCAAAGTAATCTTTACAGACTGTATTTACAAATATCGTTCATATTAACAGACAGTATTGTCTCTCATTTTTGCTCAACATGAATTTGATCCTTAGAAACAGCGTGGATGGCATACAGTGCATACAGTCTTCTTACAATATACTGCTATCAATAGCAACTGAAGCGGTAAGTGATAAACTTTATAATTTGTCTGCTTCAATTATGATTGTATACGCCTCTGATAAAGGACCTGTGTTTGGAGGCAATAATCCATATTATGCTTGGAAGTACCACATGGCTAAAACAAAAGCATAGTACAACTGTCTACTCTATAAAGAGGGCTGACAGTGAATTGAATGCTAACTGACTACTCAGCACAATTCGAACTGCAATTATCCAAAAAGTCGACAAACACTATCAATACAAGTATCCTTTCATAGCCGACTTTGCATCTTCCATTTTAATGTTATTTAAAATACTTTACGTTGCCACTGTGAAGGTATTGGACTCAACCAAGGACACATTTTCAACATAGTCCCGTGAAAAAATAGATGCACATTAAGAGATTTTAACAATATTCATGCATATTGCAATGTGTCAGTGAAGTTAAAGCAGTTGGCATGTTTAAAAAACACAATGATTTTAAAGGTATGATTTTAATACAGCAAGTAAAGTATTTCCTGCTATGCAAAGACCTGTGTTATGAATCTGTATTCAAGTAGCGTTGGAAGTAAGAATTATGAAAAGACAAATGTTGTTCACCTCAAAGATGCAGATGCCATGTGATGCAGATATAGAATGGAGTCTAGAAGGAATACAGATTTTCTTCATGTTGGATGACCATAAAGGAAATATAGAATACAAAAACATTATGAAGTTGGCGGGGTTGAAGTAGTGAAGACTAAAAATGCAGAACAGTCAGGGTGTAGTGCTGGACTGTGCCTGAGGTGACGTGGCCTTCACAGAACCTCTCCTCTCAGATACACATGTGAAATATGCAGATTGCTACAGCAATACTTCCTACCATAAGCTGCACAACTACATTGAGTTTGCTGTACTATCTAATGCCTGAAACACCATCTATGGCAGCTGATAACATCTGAGTCTGCATCCTACTGTGGCTCCAACAAGAATTAGCAACCGGCTTCATCATAGCTAAATGGAAAACAGCCACCATTCCACTTCCTTGCACAAAGCTGTTTTTTTCACTTTTCCCCAGTACTTAAACATATTAGCTTCATGAAACCTATTGCTTATGCGATCAAGGTAATCATCAAGTACCCGATCGACCAAGACAGTTGACCTACTACTTTTGTACTTATCAAAAGGAGATGGCTTAAATGTGATGGAATTCAAAACAGTCTACATGCCCCTGCACACGAGCAAATCTGTGCATACATGCTACCTAGACTTAGCCAAGGTTTTTGACAATATAGCCTGCTCATCTAGTGACCAAGTTGCCCAGTTAGGTATCAAAACCCTACATTGCTAGAAGGGTCACTAAATAGCTCACCAATACAACCCTTTGAGTGGGTGACTTGTTCATGAGATCTGGAAATGTCCTGAATCAATAAGCAATGCAACATATAACTGTATTAATCCCAGGGCACATTGAGACTCCACCTACAACAGCAGACTAACCAGTGGTGTTCAACAGTGACCATTCCTTGGCCCACTACTGTTTGGGCTCTATTTCTCCTAAGTACAAGCAAAAAATGGAGGTCTATGCATGACAAACTTCGCTGGCAATTGAAAAATGTGAGCAATCAGAATCTGTACATGATGTAAACATTTGACACGATGGTCTTAATCAAGGAACAATTGCTGTCAAAGTCATATCCTTCAATTCAATGCAAAAAAAAAAAATTTCACCATCGCTGCTTTTAAGTGCATTGAATTCAGATGACTAACACAGTACTAATACAGTATGCACTCATTGGTGAGTGAGCTGGGCACACTAGTTGGCAGCAATCTTAACTTTCATCACCATGTCTCCATAGTGCTGAAAATGGCATTCTATATTGCTCATCTCATAAGGGCATTGCTTCTAGAAAGAAGTCATAACCTCCATCTACTTTGCCATCATCAGGGAAATAAATGAGTACAATGTCTCAATTGCTATTTGCCTTTATGAATACCTGCAGCAATTGCAAACTATAAGTGTTGAGCACAAACTAAATTGAAGGTCTTCAGCATCTGTACAATGTGGATTGTTTAAAGTCATCCGCCCTGTATTCTGTCTCAGAATACTCAGAGGCAATCTCTGCCTTGCCTATAATGCAATGACTGACCAGACTTTTCTTGGACATGCTGCATATCTACCAGTGAAGTGGCACACTGGTTACATGCTTTAAAGATCTTTACCCACCCTTATGACATTTAAGGACCCTGATGAAGAGACAGTTTCTTCTCCATGAGGTTACACCACCTGTGGAGCAGACACCCACTTCATGTCAGATCACCCCAATGACCCGCTTTAAGGACAGTTTAGAACACTGGATAAGTTCCTGGACATTAACACTGGGGCATCCACCTTTGTGTCATTTTGAATGGGGCAATAAGGGCTGATCTTACAACCAAGGGTAGAACTTGCATATTGTTGCAAGGCTCCTACAAACATTACCCTCTTAATTTACTATGATCTTATGTGAACTGATAAGATCCCCAGGAACTGATGTTAATTGGAGACAAACCCCTTATACCCCAATTAGCTAAATACTTCTTCAATGGGAAAAGTATAGGGTTACATTTTACTTACCCATTCCACAGTTGCAACTCTGCTTTGTCAGACAGTATTTTTACTACTGTTTCCAAATTCGGAAATATGTCTAGCAATCACTATTGTCTTTTCAGGACACTTGCACCTACCAATATGCTTTGGTATGCAGGGCGTACAGACATGGGTTGCATTTTCAAAATGCCTCGCTTTGCTTTTACAGCTTCCAACATCAGGTCATATATGTAGTCAAACTTTCGCTTCTCAAATATTGATTTTGCAACCCATTCCTGTTTTGTCTTTAGGTACACCATGCAGTATTGAAGCTCTCTCTTTGATTATGACTTTTTTTGTAGGAAATTACACCACTGCTTGTTTGCGATTTAGGTTTTAATTATGATCAAGGATGGCAAATATGATTCTTGTTTTCATTCCTGCAAAACTGAAGTGCTCAAAACTGGGGCAATACTTGCACAGTAATGCATGGAACACCTCGAGGTTTCCTGTGTGGCAGAACTTTGTGATGTGCTTAAGATCTTTAAGAAAATTTGAGTTTGCAACAATTCTCTTCAATGCACTGTGACATGCATCATCTTCTTCCAGCCACTTCTTCTCATCTCCATCAACGACTGGCATTTCATGTCCACAACAGGAAACCTTCTTTGAACCACTCCAACTGTGTTGGTCAGTTACATGGTACAGCAATGACAACCATTTCTCCTGTAGTACAACTTCATCACATTTCAGCACACCACCACAGGTGATTGGAAATACGGTGGCACCACTGCAGTAATTCTCGCTTTCCTCTTCTTTTCCCAGCTTCTGTAATTTTGTTTGTCAAATTTTTGGGCATATGCCCCACATCAAACTGGTGATCCACCTCGGGAAATTCCTTGTGCATCAAAAATCTTATGCCAGGATGTCTGTCTGTAGCTACAAGGCTTACCTTCACATTCTTATCCAGCAAGTTTTTCACACACTTCTTAAAAGCTTTCTTCTCCAGTGCCACAGAAGATACCCCACTGCAGACCTGCTCCAGACAGAAATCGACAATGAATCCAGAGTCCAGGTCCATCATGCTATAGCAGCAGTACTTTGCAGAATAACCTGAACTGTCACACCACACATCTCCAGCTAACTTTATTTCCTTACCCATTGTATCTTCCAGTAGACGAGTCTGATGCTGTGTCCAAGTATGCTGCAAAACTGGGAACAAATACTATCTTTGAATGGAATAGAAGTTGGTTTCACTTATAAATTCCAGTTCTAGATATGCACAGAATCACGCAATATGTGCAAATGCACTTTCACTGAAAAGGACAGACGACGCAAGTAAAAGATTGCCAGCTGGCATTTGGCCTATTAACGACTGACTTCCCCACTGCAGAACTTCATGTCCACTAAGGCAGGATACCATCACCAATACATATGACCCCAACTTCAATTTCTTCACTTTGACGGCAGGTGTGTGGCATTGTGGACAGGTCAATTTTAACAACAGGCAATCCAGGCAGGACTCAAACACAATGAACTTTGCTTCACTTATCATCTTCTTATCTTCATCCTGTTCCAGCACTGTGTCTTCCATCTCTGAGGTAGACAAGTTGTCCGAAGTGTAGAAACAGTCAGGATCCTTTTCAATATAATCTGTCCACTGAGAAACTGAGGAGTCACTACACATGCTTGTGTTATGGACTTCCTGATGCAGCTTGACCGGAGTGCTGCAAGCTTTCATCTGCCACAAAATGTTGCTATACATTGCCTATGTTACTGTGTCACTTCTGACTCCTATATTATTCTATTGTATATTGTTAAATGCTGTTATTACTCTTGCATATTGTTAAATTCTGTTATTAACTCTCTAAATAATCTCTTAATTATGTACATTGTTTTTTTTCTTTTGTAGCTTTTCTCCCAGTGCCGCCACTGAAAATGGGCTCATTTCAGCCCAGTGGACTTTCCTGGTTAGCAAAAGCAAATAAATAAATAAATAAATAAATAATAAGAGATGTGTATGCACTGGAGCTACATGTGGCCTCTTCACTGCAACTCTCATTTTCCTGAAGAAGACGTACTCGCACTCATGCTACGACTGCCCAGATCACTGAAACTGTAATGTTCTGGTCCTGGCTCAGTCATTTCTGTTTGTACAACCTTGGACATTCAGCAGTATGTATGGTCTATCAATGGTGAGACTCCTACTTCTGGAAGCTGTAAAGCTACATCCATCGTTGTCTGTGGTCATGTTTCAAGGTCCGTTAACTTGGCTTGAACTCCTATACTGCAACCTTTCTTTCAGTGAAACTTTGTCTGGCATGCGACTGTACTCCGACTGCAAATCCCAATTTCCATTGCGTAGACTTCTATGCCTTAGACTACCTCTTCATACAATTCTGGCACTTGAACCTATGATTACATAATTTACATTAATAAGGCAATGCTCAACTAATCCCCAAAATAGAATTACATGACTTTTAACACTATAAACAGTATTACCTCAGCCATGACAGCACATGACAGCATAAGCATATTGTTCACTGTGCTCCTGAATGAATATACTCAATGCAGTCATACCATACTACTGCCACATTTTGCATTTACAATTCTCTTGATTCCTCCAACAACCCTAACCTGACTAGTAGACTAAATGCTTCACCACCTGTCCATATTCTACTAGGTTTTCATCCCAACTTACCTCCACAGGTTCTTCACTTGCATGGCAGTCATTCATTTGATCTTCCACCACATTGTGCTGTGCTGCCTCAGTATCTTGCTCACTTCTATTCTGTAACTGGACATGCATATTAGTCTGCAACAGAAACAAAGCAGGGGTGATTACAATTAGACTGACCAGAGTAGTTCTTAAAGCTTTGTATGCTGAATAGAAAATGGAATTATACTCACCTTGCATTGGACAGACAGTTGTTCTGTCACAATATCTTGCGTGTAGGCTGTGTTGTAGTCAGAAGTTCTTCAATAAGCTGCAGGGAATAGTACATTCATTAACTGTTGAATAATACCACGGTGTAGACTCAGTGTAACTATCCCACTAAGCAAATGCCAGTATGCTCATTAAACCATTGTGTGCTCAACAAATGTTCTTACATTCTGCTGATGTTTCTGCTGCAACCTATGTACTGAAGATGTTCTTGGATTTCTTGTCGAAAAAGCAAAAATTGCTGGTACTGCCCCTTTGACTAATTGCCGAATTAAACGCTTTGGCTTAATGTCATCCAGAAGTAGCTGGTGCTTGTAGTCAAGTTGAAACTGGCTCTCCTCAAAATGTTCAGAGCAAAGGAAATGTCATGGCATCGCACTGTTCAGCGTTTCTTTAGCAAACCTAGGTATGTTACCGACATCCCTACCACAGTTAATCACCCATCGTGTACAGTTTTATATCATGTGGAAAACGATGAAATGATACACTGGGTGGCAGATTTCTTGGCGCATGCGACAATGGTAGGCAAAGCAGGATGGCATTGATACGATCACCTAATGAAAAAATGAAGAAGTACTGCATCAAATCCCAACCATACACGTGACTCACAAAACACTGTCATGGTAAATTGATTAGACTGCGTGATAACATTGGCAAAACCTGTAAGACTTCAACAACGGCTTTAAGCAATGTCTAGTGAAATATCCAACTGCAATAATGGCTGCCTTCATGTGACACATAGTCCATAAATACTGAGTTTGTCAGTGTTAAACATTCACCCTCTTTGTTTCGCTACATTAACTGTCTGTCTTTGCTGCCAAGCTTTACATGATACAAATAGTCAACAATGCATTATTTACACTTATTACAGCTGTGTAGTTACAACAGTAATTTTCTCCATTACAGATGTTAATGGATTTTTACTGCAGGTCAGTTTTTCTTTACCAGCAATTCAGCATGACTTTTTGTGCTACAAATACCAACTGTATTCAGGAATCTATGAATATATTGATCATCATATGGTAACTCAGCTGTAGTCAAACGCCTGAGGCATGCAGCATTCATTGGTCATACTATGTAGTGTGGCACAACTGTTACAGCAAACACTCAAAATCATGTCTATGAGCATAGATCAAGCTGCCTGTGACCAACCACAAAGACAAATGCAATTTTTTAACAGTTGCATTGGTGGGCATCCAACAAGGATTGCAATTTCTGCAAGGATTGCTCTAGAATGACTCAATCATCACGACCTTATAGAAAAAGTGAAAAGGGCTGGAAGTATGTACACTGTTCTCACAGCACTGCTGTTAATCTAGGCACTGGTAGATAGAAGCACAAGCATGTCGCCTAAAACATCCAAGTCATATAATGATTCACACACTTTATTAGTAGTCAAAATTCACAATAGGGAATGGGATACAAGTACTTAAAAGGAATATCCACTTTCTCATTCACTTAAGAATCGCACCATGCTGCTATACAAACAATAATTAGACAACTGACATTTCAGTTTTCTGAAAAAAATCCACAGTCCCTCAAAAGGCTGAAATCCAGTGTAACTATCATCATTGTCTTCCGATGGAAACACTGCTCGTATCTGTGAAACAACACAAGCAGGAAGTCCCATTCAATTGCCAAATCAAGTTTGCATTTGTTGTAGACCCACAAAACATACGCGTGGTATGCCATCAAATGGTACAACCTGAAATAACGAACATCACTGTCAGTACATATGGTAACCCAGCCACTGGGGATGCACAAGCCAGTGCATTTCTTTGTGCCGGTCCCAAGCCCAGATAAATGGGGAGGGTTGCGTCAGGAAGGGCATCCGGCGTAAAACTTCTGCCAAAAATTACTGATGCGGAGAACTTTTCATAATTGCATACCGGATCGGTCGAGGCCCAGGTTAACAATGACTGCCACCACTACTGTTAGCCAACAGGGTGCTGCTGGAAATTGGGCTACTGTTGGCCGAAGAAGAAGAGGAGGGGGAAGGCATGCCTGAAGGCAGGAAGAGAGGAGGAAGGTTAGGAGTATAGTACTGAGGGTAGGAGTTTTGAATGTTGGCAGTATGACTGGTATAGGGAGAGAGCTAGCTGATATGACGGAGAGAAGGAAGGTTGATATATTGTGTGTGCAAGAGACCAGATGGAAGGGAAGTAAGGCCAGGTGTTTAGGAAACTGGTTCAAATTGTTTTACCATGGTGTGGATGGCAGGAGAAATGGGGTAGGGGTTATACTAAAGGAACAATATGCCAAGAGTGTTTTAGACGTGAAGAGAGTGACTGACAGAGTGATGTTTATGAAGCTCGAAATTGATGGTGTAATGATGAATGTTGTTAGTGCACATGCTCCACAAGTTGGGTGTGCGATGGATGAGAAAGAGAAATTTTGGAGTGAGTTGGATGAAGTTGTGGTGAGTGTACCCAAGGGTGAGAGATTAGTGATTGGAGCGGACTTTGGGCATGTTGGTGAAGTGAACAGAGGGGATGAGGAAGTGATGGGTAGGTATGGTGTTAAGGAGAGGAATGCAGAAGGTCAGATGATTGTGGATTTTGTGAAAAGGATGGACATGGCTGTGGTGAATACGTATTTTAAGAAGAGGGAGGAGCATAGGGTGACGTACAAGAGTGGAGGAAGATGATCACAGGTGGATTATATCCTATGTAGGATGGCCAGTCTGAAGGAGATTGGAGACTGTAAAGTGGTGGCAGGGGAAAGTGTAGTTAAGCAGCATAGAATGGTGGTATGTAGAATGACGTTGGTGATCAAGAGGAGGAGGAGTAGTGTGAAAGCTGTGCCAAGGACTAAATGGTCGAAGTTAAAAAAGGGTGATTGTGAAGTGGAGTTTAGGGAAGAGTTAAGACAGGCACTGGGAGGCAGTGGAGAGTTACCGAATAGCTGGGTAACTACAGCAGAACTAGTAAGGGTGACTGCTAGAAAGGTGCTTGGTGTGACATATGGACAGAGGAAGGAGGACAAGGAGACCTGGTGGTGGAATGAGGAAGTACAGGAGAGTATACAGAGGAAGAGGCTGGTGAAGAAGAAGTGGGATTGTCAAAGAGATGAAGAAAGTAGACATGAGTATAAGGAGATGAGGCGCATGGCAAAGAGAGAGGTGGCAAAAGCTAAGGATAAGGCATATGGAGAGTTGTACGAAAGATTGGACACTAAAGAGGGAGAAAAGGACCTGTACCAATTAGCTAGACAGAGGGACAGAGATGGGAAAGATGTGCAGCAATTAAGGGTGATAAAGGATAGTGAGGGAAAGGTACTCACAAGAGAGGAGAGTGTGTTGAGTAGATGGAAAGAGTATTTTGAGAGGCTGATGAATGAAGACAATGAGAGAGAGAGAAGGTTGGATGATGTGGGGATAGTGAATCAGGAAGTGAAACAGATTAGCAAGGAGGAAGTAAGGGCAGTTATGAAGAGGATGAAGAATGGAAAGGCTGTTGGCCCAGATGACATACCAATGGAAGCATGGACGTGCTTAGGAGAAATGGCAGTGGAATTTCTAACTAGATTGTTTAATGAAATTTTGGAAAGTCAGAGGATGCCTGAGGAGTGCAGAAAAAGTGTTTTGGTACCTATCTTTAAGAATAAGGGTGATGTGCAGAGCTGCAGTAACTACAGAGCGATAAAACTGATTAGTCACAGCTTGAAGTTATGGGAAAGAGTAGTGGAAGCAAGGTTAAGAAGGGAGGTGATGATTAGTCATCAGCAGTATGGTTTCATGCCAGGAAAGAGCACTACAGATGCAATGTTTGCTCTGAGAGTGTTGTTGGAGAAATACAGAGAAGGTCAGAAGGAGTTGCATTGTGTCTTTGTAGACTTGGAGAAAGCATATGACAGGGTGCCTAGAGAAGAGTTGTGGTATTGTATGAGGAAGTCGGGAGTGGCAGAGAAGTACGTAAGAGTGGTACAGGATATGTACGAGGGTAGTGTGACAGTGGTGAGGACTGCAGTGGGAGTGACAGATCCATTTAAGGTGGAGGTGGGATTACATCAAGGATCAGCTCTGAGTCCTTTCTTATTTGCAGTGGTGATGGACAGGTTGACAGATGAGATCAGACAGGAGGCCCCGTGGACTATGATGTTTGCAGATGACATTGTGATCTGTAGTGAGAGTAGGAATCAGGTTGAGGAGACTCTGGAGAGGTGGAGATATGCTCTAGAATGCAGAGGAATGAAGGTCAGCAGGGCTAAGACAGAATATATGTGTGTAAATGAGAGGGAGGGTAGAGGAATGGTGAGGATGCAGGGAGTAGAGTTGGTAAAGGTGGACGAGTTTAAGTACTTGGGATCAACAGTTCAGAGTAACGGTGACTGTGGAAGAGAGGTGAAGAAGAGAGTACAGGCAGGGTGGAATGGGTGGAGAAGAGTGTCAGGAGTGATTTGTGACAGACGGGTACCAGTAAGAGTGAAAGGGAAGGTCCACAAGAGGGTAGTGAGATCAGCTATGTTATATGGGTTGGAGACAGTGGCATTGACAAAAAAGCAGGAGTCAGAGCTGGATGTGGCAGAGTTAAAGATGTTAAGATTTGCAATCGGTGTGACTAGGATGGATAGGATTAGGAATCAGTATATTAGAGGGTCAGCTCATGTTGGACAGTTTGGAGACAAAGCAAGAGAGACGAGACTGCGTTGGTTTGGACATGTGCTGAGGAGGGATGATGGGTAAATTGGGAAAAAGATGCTAAGGATGGAGCTGCCAGGTAAGAGGAATAGAGGAAGGCCTAAGATAAGGTTTATGGACGTGGTGAGAGAGGACATGCAGGCGGTTGGTGTGACAGAGCAAGATGCAGAGGATAGGAAGAAATGGAAAGAGATGATCCGCTGTGGCGACCTCTAATGGGAAAAGCCGAAAGAGAATGATGACTGTCAGTACATATGGCCCAGTGATATTCATTGGTACACCAGTCACATGCACACACCCTCACAGACATAGACACCCCCACACACACACGCACACACCCTACAGAGACACACACACATACACCACACACATACACACACACACACACACACACACACACACACACACACACACACACACACACACACACACACACACACACACACACACGCATGCGCACACACACACACACACACACACACACACACACACAGGCAAGCGCATGCGCACACACACACACACACACACACACACACACACACACACACACACACACACACACACACACAGACACACACACACACTGTAATACATGTACCTGTTTGTCCATTCTGTTCGTCGGAATCATCCTCTAAGCATATACTGATGTCTGAATATCATTTGTAGAACATGTGTTAAAAGACAAGAGATTCAAACTGGGGATGCACAGTTATGCATGGAGTGTGATCGAGGCAGAGTTTATTTCTCACCATTTTTCAATTGCTCGCGATGATGACACACAACATAGGCATTCACCCGATGTGGTCGTCATTGTGCAATGGCCACATAAGCACCATTTTCAATAAACAAGAAACACAGTGAACTATAGAAAACACAATTTAATAAAACAAAGCTGTGCATCTTGGAGCTGAGGTACTGCTCAGACAAGCTCCTTGTGGTCCTGCAGAGTGGTCCTAGCTACAGAGAACTCAGAAAAGTGACTACTTTCTGGATTTAAGAATCTTTGCTGTTTTTTTTTTACTTGGAATAGCTTCTGTAGCTTACCCTGAACAAGCTTAAACTGTTTTTTAGCTGTTTGCTGCATTATTTTAAAATCTGCACTTAAAGTTACTTTTTAGTCGAATTTGATCAAAGGTTTGTTTGCTTGTTTGTTTAATTTAACTGTTGAGGCTGCTCACTAAAGTGTGCTAGCCTGTGTAACTGATTTATCACTGTTTCTGCATTTTCTGTGTGTTTCTATCAAATAAAACAAAAAAAACAAAAAAAATCCTTGTTTTCCCGCCTCTCCTTGACTAGTTTAGACCAGTTTACAGGCATTGCTGTATTCTGGGCTGTGGTGTAGTTCCTGTGTTGTCCATTACCTTAATTGAATAGAAGGAAGTTTCTTTGCTCACCAGTGGGAGTGGGGAGCCTTGAGCAGCCTACCTGTCCCTGTAGGAAGTGACCTCAGCACAAGAGCTGTAGTAATTGGTTGTTTTGGACCATTTCTAGCTCTTTTGTAGTTCCCTGTTTAAAATCCGCCTCTGGGCGTTTTTTTCTGGCTATACTGCTCAGACAAGCTCCTCGTGGTCTTGCAGAGTGGTCCTAGCTACAGAGAACTCAGAAAAGCGATTGCTTTCTGGATTTAAGTAACTTTGCTGCTTTTTTACTTGGAATAGCTTCTGTAGCTTACCCTGAACAAGCTTAAACTGTTTTTTTTAGCTGTTTGCTGCATTATTTTAAAATCTACACTTAAAGTTACTTTTTAGTCGAATTTGATCGAAAGTTTGTTTGTTTGTTTGTTTAATTTAACTGTTGAGGCTGCCCACTAAAGTGTGCTAGCCTGTGTAAATGATTTATCACTGTTTCTGTATTTTCTGTGTGTTTCTATCAAAAAAACAAAAAAATAATCCTTGTTTTCCCGCCTCTCCTCGACTAGTTTAGACCAGTTTACAGGCACTGTAGTTCCTGTGTTGTCCATTACCTTACTTGGATAGAAGGACGTTTCTTTCCTCACCAGTGGGAGTGGGGAGCCTTAAGCAGCCTACCTGTCCCTGTACGAAGTGACCTCAGCACAAGAGCTGTAGTAATTGGTTGTTTTGGACCATTTCTAGCTCTTTTGTAGTTCCCTGTTTAAAATCCGCCTCTGGGTGTTTTTTTCTGGCTATACTGCACAGACAAGCTCCTCGTGGTCCTGCAGAGTGGTCCTAGCTACAGAGAACTCAGAAAAGCGATTGCTTTCTGGATTTAAGTAACTTTGCTGCTTTTTTACTTGGAATAGCTTCTGTAGCTTACCCTGAACAAGCTTAAACTGTTTTTTTTAGCTGTTTGCTGCATTATTTTAAAATCTGCACTTAAAGTTACTTTTTAGTCGAATTTGATCGAAAGTTTGTTTGTTTGTTTGTTTAATTTAACTGTTGAGGCTGCCCACTAAAGTGTGCTAGCCTGTGTAAATGATTTATCACTGTTTCTGTATTTTCTGTGTGTTTCTATAAAAAAAACAAAAAAACAAAAAAATAATCCTTGTTTTCCCGCCTCTCCTTGACTGGTTTAGACCAGTTTACAGGCACTGTAGTTCCTGTGTTGTCCATTACCTTACTTGGATAAAGGACGTTTCTTTGCTCACCAGTGGGAGTGGGGAGCCTTGAGCAGCCTACCTGTCCCTGTAGGAAGTGACCTCAGCACAAGAGCTGTAGTAATTGGTTGTTTTGGACCATTTCTAGCTCTTTTGTAGTTCCCTATTTAAAATCCGCCTCTGGGGGGGTTTTTTCTGGCTATACTGCTCAGACAAGCTCCTCGTGGTCCTGCAGAGTGGTCCTAGCTACAGAGAACTCAGAAAAGCGACTACTTTCTGGATTTAATTATCTTTGCTGTTTTTTTACTTGGAATAGCTTCTGTAGCTTACCCTGAACAAGCTTAAACTGTTTCTTTTAGCTGTTTGCTGCATTATTTTAAAATCTGCACTTAAAGTTACTTTTTAGTGGAATTTGATCGAAAGTTTGTTTGTTTGTTTGTTTAATTTAACTACTGAGGCTGCCCACTAAAGTGTGCTAGCCTGTGTAACTGATTTATCACTGTTTCTGCATTTTCTGTGTGTTTCTATCAAAAAAACAAAAAATAATCCTTGTTTTCCCGCCTCTCCTCGACTAGTTTAGATCAGTTTACAGGCATTGCTGTATTCTGGGCTGTGGTGTAGTTCCTGTGTTGTCCATTACCTTAATTGGATAGAAGGAAGTTTCTTTGCTCACCAGTGGGAGTGGGGAGCCTTGAGCAGCCTACCTGTCCCTGTAGGAAGTGACCTCAGCACAAGAGCTGTAGTAATTGGTTGTTTTGGACCATTTCTAGCTCTTTTGTAGTTCCCTATTTAAAATCCGCCTCTGAGCGTTTTTTTCTGGCTATACTGCTCAGACAAGCTCCTCGTGGTCCTGCAGAGTGGCCCTAGCTACAGAGAACTCAGAAAAGTGACTACTTTCTGGATTTAAGTATCTTTGCTGTTTTTTTTACTTGGAATAGCTTCTGTAGCTTACCCTGAACAAGCTTAAACTGTTTTTTAGCTGTTTGCTGCATTATTTTAAAATCTGCACTTAAAGTTACTTTTTAGTCGAATTTGATCGAAAGTTTGTTTGTTTGTTTAATTTAACTGTTGAGGCTGCCCACTAAAGTGTGCTAGCCTGTGTAACTGATTTATCACTGTTTCTGCATTTTCTGTGTGTTTCTATCAAAAAAACAAACAAAAAAAAAAAATAATCCTTGTTTTCCCGCCTCTCCTCGACTAGTTCAGACCAGTTTACAGACATTGCTGTATTCTGGGCTATGGTGTAGTTCCTGTGTTGTCCATTACCTTACTTGGATAAAAGGAAGTTTCTTTGCTCACCAGTGGGAGTGGGGAGCCTTGAGCAGCCTACCTGCCCCTGTAGGAAGTGACCTCAGCACAAGAGCTGTAGTAATTGGTTGTTTTGGACCATTTCTAGCTCTTTTGTAGTTCCCTGTTTAAAATCCGCCTCTGGGCGTTTTTTTCTGGCTATACTGCTCAGACAAGCTCCTCGTGGTCCTGCAGAGTGGTCCTAGCTACAGAGAACTCAGAAAAGCGACTACTTTCTGAATTTAAGTATCTTTGCTGTTTTTTTACTTGGAATAGCTTCTGTAGCTTACCCTGAACAAGCTTAAACTGTTTTTTTTTAGCTGTTTGCTGCATTATTTTAAAATCTGCACTTAAAGTTACTTTTAGTCGAATTTGATCGAAAGTTTGTTTGTTTGTTTAATTTAACTGTTGAGGCTGCCCACTAAAGTGTGCTAGCCTGTGTAACTGATTTATCACTGTTTCTGCATTTTCTGTGTGTTTCTATCAAAAAAAAACAAAAAAAATAATCCTTGTTTTCCCGCCTCTCCTCGACTAGTTTAGACCAGTTTACAGGCATTGCTGTATTCTGGGCTGTGGTGTAGTTCCTGTGTTGTCCATTACCTTACTTGGATAGAAGGAAGTTTCTTTGCTCACCAGTGGGAGTGGGGAGCCTTGAGCAGCCAACCTGTCCCTGTAGGAAGTGACCTCAGCACAAGAGCTGTAGTAATTGGTTGTTTTGGACCATTTCTAGCTCTTTTGTAGTTCCCTGTTTAAAATCCGCCTCTGGGCGTTTTATGCGTGATTTGTAGCACAGCGCCGGTTAAACAAGGTTAAACTTCTTCTGGCTCCGCCAAGTCTGCTCTTCAAATTTTCCCTTAAGGAAGCTCTACTCTTAGTATAATCAGACTACTCACTATATTATAAGCCTAGCACTTGTTCTCAAAACTTCTCTACTAAGTAAGCACTCTCGTACTAAGTAAAGCACTACATCCACCTACCACCCCTGTGAATATCCACTTCCCTTAAAGGCACAGCACTCCCTTATATTGTTCTAGCATGTGGAGTGGTAGATTACTGGCATCCTCTCCAGTTCAGCTGGTTAATCTGGGTATCTTGAGACAATGCTACAATTGTCTCATGTACACAGGCAACCCTCTCCTCCTCCCAACAAACACAAATACATGTGAGAGATGCAACTATATAGCCAAACTGGAGGCTGAACTCTCTTAACTCAGGGCTGGCATGACCAGACAGGAGGAGATGGTAACCACACACACAACAAACCCAGTCCCACATAGACCTACCACAACTGCAAACCAAACACATAAAAACACAAAGACATACTCGGAGGCTCTAATAAAAAACTTACCAAAACAACAGAGGCTCCCAAAGCAGACATCCAAAAATCCACCTCAAAACAAAACACATGCAACACATACTTCAATAAATCAGTGTGTCAACCAATCACAGCCCTTAAGGCCAAACACCATGCCTGATACACTAGCAATAGGTGACTCTATAGTCAGACACACTGATGTCCCACTGACCAGGCTGAACAAGGAGAGGGTGACTGTGAGCTGCCTATCGGGAGCTAGGATCCGCCACATAACACACGCACTCAGGTCACTCCAAAGCAAGTACAAATATGACTCTGTCATTGTCCATGCTGGCGTGAATGACCTGAGACGTACCTCCCTGGACTACATGAAAAGAGACATGGAGGAGCTCTCCGATTATGTAGCCCAGGCTGGTATGACCCTGACCCTGAGCAGCATCTTGCCCTCACCAAGAATGATGCCACAATACAAAGACAAGGTGATCAGCTTTAATAATTGGCTCAAGTACTGGTATCATCCTAAGGGGATCCAATGTCTGTCTGCCTGGGATGACATGTTGGACAAGCCAGGGATGGCTTACACCTGTCACCACTGGGCTTCCAGATATTGGCCAAGGCTCTTGCCACCCCCATAGTGCCTTTTTTAGGCAAGGCTCAAAAGACAAACCCACCTCCTTAGAAAACCAAAATGGAAAAAAACTAAGGGTAATGCTGCTCAACGCCAGAAGTCTAAATCTCAAGATGCAGGCACTCAATGCACTCCTCAGCATGGAGAACATCGACGTCTGTGCAGTAACTGAAACCTGGTTCAAGGCTCCTGAGAGCACCCCAGCGCTACCAGGCTATACCTCGTATCATGCTTTTCGGCCCCAAAACCCAGGCCGAACCACAAAGGAAGGGGGAGTGTCCATATTCATCAAGGACACCCACACCTCCAGGTTAGCAGCAACACATGAAGCATCAGAGACCATACAGGTGCAACTAACCATAGGCAAAACTGCTATACAACTGGTAGCATGTTACAGACCACCCTCCCAATCTCAGGAACCCCACTCAGTCTTCCTGAAGACATAGGTTCATAGGTTCATACTAGGCTATCTGCCCAAGGGCATTTATAAGCCTAGCCAGAGTTTTGTGGCTTTCACCACCCCTTTAGTTTGGAGGATACTATGTCCATTATTTTGCTGTGCCTCTGTCCAGCAGTGACACTGAGATAATCCCTGGGGTATATCTGCGATATCCCATCCATTGGTCAAGATTTCTCTTGAACAAAGCCAGCGAGGTGCTCTGCCTCACATGTACCGGGATTTTGTTCCACAGCATAGGGAGTCCCTGGGTGATGAATCTGTCCCTCCAGCACGTCCTATTAATAACCGTGCCAAGGTTTAAGTCTCCCGCCCTTGTAGTTCTGAGCAATCTAGATTTTTTGAGGTGAAGCATGTTCATCAATTCTGGGTTTGACATGGCCTTGTATGTCAGGCACAGGTCACCTCTGAGCAGACTGTAATCGACTGAGTAGAGCTGAAGTTCCTTCAGTCGGGCAGCATAGGACATATTTTTGAGACCCTTTATCCTTTTGGTGAGGAACTTTTGGGGCCTTTCCAGTTGCTGCAGGTGTCGTGTCAGATACATTCTGAATGGGGCATTGTACTCAATCATTGGCCTGATCAGTGATGAGTACAGGGGGACGATGACTTCCCTTGATCTAGATGCGAAACCCTTCATGATCAGGTGGGCAATGTAGAAGGTCTTCCTAACTACTTTGGCAACGTGAGTATCAAATGAAAGGTTACTGTCAACCTGGGTACCCAGATCCCTGATAACCTCTTCTGTGCTCAGTGGGCTGCCGCCTATATGGTAGCTAGGGGTAACCTTGTTTTTCCCGAAGGGTATGACTATGCATTTTTTGGCGTTTAACTTTAGGCCATGGTTCTGGCACCAGTTTTCCGTTTCTATAAGACCCTTCTGAAGATATCTGTGTCAGATGTGTTCTCAACTATGGCGCCCAATTTGCAGTCATCTGCAAATTTTGTCAGCCATAATCCTCCTGTGTTTGCTTGTACTTCTGAAAAGTAGATGCCGAACAGGAGAGGGCCCAGGACTGAGCCCTGTGGGACTCCACTTGTGACAGGCTTTGAGTCTGACATGGCGCCAGCAACTCTGACCCTGTGGGTTCTGTCACTTAGCCAATTTGCAACCCATCTTGCGACGTATGGGTTTACATTTAAGCTGATGAGTTTTTCAATGATACCTGAGTGGGGTATTGTGTCGAAAGCCTTTGCCAGGTCGAGGTAGGCTGTGTGGATTGCCTTTCCCTCATCAATGTTCTTGGTGACTGTTTCGAAAAAGTCCACCAGGTTTAAAAGGCATGATCTGCCCTTGACAAAGCCAAACTGGGTCGGATCCAAAGTCTGCAAGTCTCCTATGTCTTTATTTATGAGTTCCATTATGATCCTCTCCATAGCTTTGCAGATCAAGCTTGTCAAGCTGATGGGACGGTAATTTCCCGGGTCGGTGGAGGCACCTCCTTTGTGAAGTGGGACCACAGTTGCCGTACGCCACTCCTTAGGCACGTATCCTGAGGTGAGGCTAAGATTAAACAGCTGCCCTAACTGTGGGTTTAATTCCTCATTGAGTTTGTGGAGCACACATCCGGGGACACCAACTGGTCCCATGGATGCTGTGTTTTTTGCCTTGGAGAGAGCAGTTCTCACCTGAGCGTTTGAGATGTTTGGGGGGCTATAATTCTCTGGTATAGACATCTCACCTTTTGGGGGGGAGGGGGGGGGAGAAGTTTGCACTGAACCTGTCAGCCAGTATGCTGGCAATGTCTGTAGGTTCAGTAATTTTTACATCATTTTGGACTAATTCTGAGCATATCTGGGAGTTTCCTCCCAGGTTTCTAACATAGCTAAAGAAGGCCTTATGATTGTCCTTTGAGTCCTTGGTGACTTTTCTCTCAAACTTTGCCTTGGATGATTTTATGAGAGATCTTAATTTTTTACTCATAATGATCAAGGGTGTTTTCCCTTTTAAGGATTTTGCTCTATCTTGTAGTAGCTTCCTCCTTTTGTTGTAGAGCTTGTTTATGGCTGGGGTCCACCAAACTGGACGCTTGCCTTTGGTACAAAGGGTCTTTGTTTTGTTTGGGATTGCCTGATCCATGCAGTCCTGTAGGTGCTGGTAGAAGGCATTTGTAAGTGATTCAGCGGCTTGAGTAATGCTTTCCGCAGTCTCGGGGGCTATAAAAGAGACCACACTAGCCTTTAGAAGTGTGAAGTCGGCTTTTGAGAAGTTCTTCACTGTGGTCTTTTTTATCTCAGGTGGGGGCGGGATGTGGACTTCCAGTGAGATTAGTTTATGGTCTGATCTCACCAGTGAAGGGTATACTTCCGGTGTTGAACATTGTGACCCCATGTTAGTGATGATGAGATCTAGTATGTTATCACCTCTTGTGGGAATGGTGACTAGTTGTTCCATGGCATTTGAGTTTATGAACTCTAGGAACCTTTGGGCTAGATTGTTGGGGCTAGAGTAGTGATCCCAGTCTATATTCGGGTAGTTGAAATCACCTAGTATGATGGTATTTGGAGATACATTTATCCCCTCCAGTGTTTTCAGGAAAGCTATGTGAGGTTCCTGAGATTGAGAGGGTGGCCTGTAACATGCTACAAATTGCAGAGCAGTCTTGCCTATGGTTAGTTGCACCTGGATGGTCTCCGATGCATCGTGCGTTGCCACCAACCTTGAGGTGTGGGTGTTCTTAATGAATATAGACACCCCCCTCCTTTCTTGGTGTTGTCTGGATTTTGGGGCCAGAACGCATGATAAGAGGTAAAGCCTGATAGTGCCGGGGTGCTCTCGGGAGCGTTGAACCAGGTTTCAGTCACAGCACAGACATCGATGTTCTCTATACTGAGAAGGGCCTCGAGTGCATGCATCTTGAGGTTGAGACTTCTGGCATTGAGCAGCATTACCCTTAGTTTTTTTCCTTTTTTGTGTTCTAGGGTGGTAGGTTTAGAATTTGAGCCTTGCCTAAAAAAGGCACTATGGGGGTGGCAAGAGCCTTTGCCAATATCCAGAAGCCAGGGGTGACAGGTGCAAGCCGTCCCTTGCGAAGCAGCGTGGCTTGTCCAGCATGTCATCCCAGGCAGACAGATATTGGATCCCCTTTGAATGACACCAGAGTTTAAGCCAATTATTAAAGCTGATCATCTTGTCTCTGTATTGTGGCATCATTCTTGGTGAAGGTAGGATGCTGCTCAAGGTCAAAGTCATACCTGCCTGGGCTACATAATCAGAGAGCTCCTCTATGTCTCTTTTCATGTAGTCCAAGGAGGTACGTCTCAGGTTGTTCACACCAGCGTGGACAATGACAGAGTCGTACTTGTACCTGCTGTTGAGAGACCTGAGTGCTTGCGTTATGTGGCAGATTCTAGCGCCCGACAGGCAGCTTACTGTGACCTTTTCCTTGTTCAATCTGTTGAGCGGGACATCAGTGTGTCTGACTATGGAGTCACCAATGACGAGTGTGTCTGGCATTGTGTTTGGCCTTAAGGGCTGTGACTGTTTGGCACACTGACTATGTGGTCTATGCGTTGCATGTGTTGTGTCCTGAGGTGGCAGTTGTTTGGGTGTCTGCTTTGGTGGCCTCTGCTGTTTAGGTAGATTTTGATCAGAGCCTCCGAATATGTCTTTGTGTATTTATGTGTATGATTTGAAGTTGTGATAGTACTATGTGAGACTGGGTTTGTGGTGTGTGTGGTTACCTTCTCCTCCTGTCTGGTCTTACCAGTCCTATGTTGAGAGAGCTCAGCCTCCAGTTTGGCTATATAGTTGCATCTCGCATGTATTTGTGTTTTGTGGGAGAAGGAGAGGGTTGTCCGTGTACATGAGACAATTGTAACATTGCCTCAATATTCCCAGATTCACCAGCTGAGCAGGAGAGGACACTAGCAACGGATCCCTCGACATGCTAGAAGGAATAGACAAGGGCTTTAAAAGACTCCGGGGGATGTGGGTGATCGAATGGGGTTTTTGGCTGGTGGGGTACTATGTATAATAAAAGTGCTATATCAAGTAAAAAAGTACTTTAGGAGCAAGTGCTAGGCTTTACAGATAGAGAATATTCTACCTAGGAATCAAGTAGAGCTGAGCTTTTTAGATATAGAATACGCTGGTTAGATCAGCAGTACAGTTCAGGGAAGGCTGTTTTAAGGGAAAATTTGAAGAGTGAACTTTAGGTAGCCCAAATAGTTTAACCTTGATTAACCGCCGCTGCTTTTGTGTGCTCCTGTGGCAACTCCGCGCTAAATCGCGCTAAAGCGTACTTTATAGCAGGGGGCTGGAAAAAACAGGAAATGACCCAAAATGGCCAATGAATTACCAATTGCTGTCTCTAACCACTCCTCTGAGGACAAACAGGCAGCTCAGTACTCCCCACTCTCACTGGTGAGTAAAGAAACTTCCCTCTGGCCACACAAGAAAATGGAGGAACACAGGAACCAAATACAAAGCCCAGGGATCAGCAAATCTGATCACTGGAACAACTAGCTAGGAAAGTTAGGAAAGCAGAAGTATTTTTTTTTTTTAGTTTTTTTACACACAGACAGAAAATACAGTAAATGCTTGGTTTTTCGACTAAATGCTATCAAAGGCTAGTACACTTGAGTGTATTAGCCTGTTTGTTAATTTATAAGCAAAACTTTAGCTAAGAAGTGCAGTCAACAAATTAAGCTCAGAAAAACAGAGAAAACAGGTAATATAACAATAATATAAGCACAAACAGTGGTCAAAATGCACAAAAGGTCGAAAAAAGCAATAAAAAAGTGCTTAAAAATACTTAGAATCAAGAAAGTCACTTTTTCTGCTCTCTGCTGCCTTAGGAACTCTGCAGGGGACCACGAGGAGCTATGCCAAGTTCTCTAATGCCAGAAATGCCCGCCAAAGCGTGCTTTATAGCAGGGGGCTGGAAAAAACAGGAAATTACCCAAAATGGCCAATGAATTACCAGTTGCTGTCTCTAACCACTCCTCTGAGGACAAACAGGCAGCTCAGTACTCCCCACTCTCACTGGTGAGTAAAGAAACTTCCCTCTGGCCACACAAGAAAATGGAGGAACACAGGAACCAAATACAAAGCCCAGGGATCAGCAAATCTGATCACTGGAACAACTAGCTAGGAAAGTTAGGAAAGCAGAAGTATTTTTTGTTTTTTTTTAGTTTTTTCTACACACACAGACAGAAAATACAGTAAATGCTTGGTTTTTCGACTAAATGCTATCAAAGGCTAGTACACTTGAGTGTATTAGCTTGTTTGTTAACTTATAAGCAAAACTTTAGCTAAGAAGTGCAGTCAACAAATTAAGCTCAGAAAAACAGAGAAAACAGGTAATATAACAATAATATAAGCACAAACAGTGGTCGAAATGCACAAAAGGTCGAAAAAAGCAATACAAAATGCTTAAAACTACTTAGAATCAAGAAAGTCGCTTTTTCTGCTCTCTGCTCCCTTAGGAACTCTGCAGGGGACCACGAGGAGCTATGCCAAGTTCTCTAATCTGGAGGATATGAATGTATCACAAAATCAAGAAAGTCGCTTTTTCTGCTCTCTGCTGCCTTAGGAACTCTGCAGGGGACCACGAGGAGCTATGCCAAGTTCTCTAATCCGGAGGATATGAATGTATCACAAAATACCATCATACTGGGAGACTTCAACTACCCAAACATAGATTGGGTGCATTATTCTAGCCCTAACACCCTAGTCCAAAGGTTCCTGGAATTCATAAATTCAAATGCACTGGAACAACTAGTCACCTTTCCCACTAGGGGGGATAATATACTAGACCTGATCATCACAAACATGGGGACAAAATGCTCCACACCGGAGGTATACCCCT
This sequence comes from Protopterus annectens, assembly GCF_019279795.1. Taxonomy (NCBI): domain Eukaryota; kingdom Metazoa; phylum Chordata; order Ceratodontiformes; family Protopteridae; genus Protopterus; species Protopterus annectens. Next base: position 636,971,952 of record NC_056725.1, read on the forward strand.
CACTAGTGAGATCTGACCACAAACTAATCACCCTGGATATACATATCCCACCTCCACCCCCAGCACAAAAGACCACAGTGAAAAACTTCTCAAAAGCAGACTTCACTCTTCTTAAGACTGAGATGGTATACTTTAAGCCCACTGGGCCAGTGGATACCACATCCCACAATGCCGAATCCTTCACAAATGCTTTCTATGGACATCTCCAAGAATGCATGGATCATGCAATCCCAAATAAATCAAAGTCCCTCTCCACCAAAGGCAAGCGTCCTGTCTGGTGGACCTCAGCCATTAACAAATTGTATAACAAAAGAAGGAAGCTACTGCACGTCAGAGCAAAATCCCATAAAGGGAAGACATCTCTGATCAACATTAGCAGAAAACTACGTTCTCTCATAAAAACATTCAAGGCCAACTTTGAGAGAAAAATCGCTAAGGGCACTAAAGATAACCACAGAGCCTTCTTCAGCTATGTTAGAAACCTGGGTGGAAACCCTCAGATATGCTCAGAGTTAGTTCACAACGACAAAAAATACACTGAACCCACAGATGTTGCCAACATTCTGGCTGACAGGTTCAGTGCAAATTTCTCCTCTCCCTCACCCCCAAAAGAAGTAATACTTATCCCAGCTGAATGTAATCTCCCTGTCATCTCAGATGTCCAAGTGAGAACCGCCCTCAACAAAGCTAAAAACACAGCATCAATGGGACCTGATGGTATCCCAGGTTGCGTGCTATGTGAACTCCAAGAGGAGCTAAACCCGCACATAAAAATGCTATTTAACCTTAGCCTTACGACAGGATATGTACCTGAACACTGGCGTACAGCAACAGTGGTCCCACTCCACAAAGGGGGTACCTCTACAGACCCAGGGAACTACCGCCCCATAAGCTTAACCAGCCTGGTCTGCAAAGCTATGGAAAGAATCATTATGGAACTCATAAACATAGACATAGGGGACCTACAGACACTTGACCCCACCCAGTTCGGCTTTGTAAAGGGCAGATCCTGCCTTTTGAACCTGGTTGACTTTTTCGAAACAGTCACTAGAGCCATTAATGAGGGCAAAGCAGTCCGGTTCAAAAGGCAGGATCTGCCCTTTACAAAGCCGAACTGGGTGGGGTCAAGTGTCTGTAGGTCCCCTATGTCTATGTTTATGAGTTCCATACTAAGGCCTTCGACACAATACCCCACTCAGGCATCATAGACAAGCTCAACAGCTTAAACGTAAACCCTTATGTCACTAGATGGGTTGCAAAATGGCTAAAGGACAGAACCCATAAAGTTAAAATCGCTGGAGCAATGTCAGACTCTAGGCCCGTCACAAGTGGTATCCCACAGGGATCTGTCCTGCGACCCCTCTTGTTCGGCATTTATTTCTCAGATGTTAAAGCAAACATGGGAGGGTTGTGGCTGACAAAGTTCGCAGATGACTGCAAACTAGGCACTATAGTAGATACACCAGCGGACACATACATCCTACAAAAAGGCCTCACAGAAACGGACAACTGGTGCCGGAGTCACGGCCTTAAACTAAGTGCCAAAAAATGTATAGTCATCCCCTTTGGGAAAAACAAAGTACCCACAAATTATCACATAGACAGCAACCCACTGAGTACGGAAAAAGTAATCAGAGACCTAGGGACCCAAGTCGACAGCGACCTCTCATTTGACACCCACGTTGCAAAAAGTGGTTAGAAAAACATTCTACCTTGCACACCTCATCATGAAGGGATTCACATCCAGATCCAAGGATGTCATTGTACCCCTATACTCCTCCCTCATCAGACCTATGATTGAGTACAATGCCCCATTTGGTATGTACCTCACCCGGCATTTGCAACAGCTGGAGAGACCACAAAAGTACCTCACCAAGAGGATCAAGGGTCTCCAACATATGTCTTATTCTGCCAGACTAAAGAAACTTCAGCTCTATTCAGTAGCATACCGCCTGCTCAGAGGTGATCTCTACCTGACGTACAAGGCCATGTCCAATCAGGATCTGATGGACATGCTCCACCTCAAAAAATCCAAATCCATCAGGACCACGAGAGCTAAAGACTTAAACCTTGGCACAAGTATGAATAGGACATGCTGGAGGGATAGATTCATAACCCAGAGGCTTCCCATGCTTTGGAACAAGATCCCAGTTCATGTTAGGCAGAGCCCCTCACTGACTCTCTTCAAGAGAAATCTTGATGAGTGGATGGGAGATCGTAAGTTTACCCCAGGGGTCACATCTGTGTCACTGCTAGACGGGGGCACAATAAACTAATTCTATTATATAAGGTGACCTTCATTGTGTCACTACTAGACAGAGGCACAGTATTCTAAATTTATTCTGTACATTTTTGTTCCATTTCATGGAGTGGCAAAAGCCACATCACTATGGCTAGGCTTACAAATGCCCCAGGGCAGATAGCCTAGTACTAAACTATGAAACTATGAAACTATAAGCACCATGTCATGTCAGACAAACTACTGTAATCGGGATCCACAGAAGGAGGTTCTATGTCACTGTTGCTGCACAAATGGTGCAGCTTCCTTGGCTCTCCAGGTTGATATGTCAGCACAAACTGATAACCCCGTCTTGTACTCCTTTGTCTGTGTACTGCCATGAGTGCTGTTACACTATGGGTGAGAATAAACACCCAAAGAAATGCATCAGAATTGGCCAAGCAGAAAAAAATCTAAGCTTCCATAGTATGTCATGCACGTCTACATCCATATATACGGCAGACTGGCATAAAATCCATCACCCTCGCTGAATACGCAACTTACTACAGTGACAGCATTTCGCCTTCATAAATGGGATGTACAGTAAACTATAACTAAATACAACATAAGGCATGTAATGATGTTAGCAAAGAGGAATGCAAGTTGAAGAAGCAGACTGGGAGGCATTACATGAGGAAACTGAATACAGTCTCACAAATAAAAAGATGATCAACTTCATGACAACCCAGACTGAACAATGGAATGATTAGAGGAAGGTGAACTGCAAGAAAAAAAAAGGGGGGGGGTAATAATTAGAGGCCCCAGTTTGTAAATGAATGTGGAGCTAGTTCTTCATGTCCTTTTAACCATTTGAAGTAACAGGCAAATACAGGTTTTGAATACAGAAAATTGGAAAGTACGACTGAAGGACTGTTTACTGAAGGTCAGACTTAATGTGGCAAGACTGTTGCACTGGAGATTGTGAAGTGACTGCAAAACAAGGGCAACTTGCAGTGCAAAGCATCATAGGACAATGCGAGTGCAGGAGATGCAATAGTCCAACAAAACAGTGTCATAGATCCTGGCATCCACTACACCTAGCAACTGTATTGTGTTACATGCAAGGGAGACACTGATAAATTACCATTATTTGGTGCCACAAATGATAGTAATGTGTAATATGGATGCCAAGCCAATTGCAAAAGGAATAGGAACATCAAGTCTTGAACATTTAGCAGTTGTACATAGCATGACTAATGAGATGTCTGTGACTAAATCTGGCCTCTCTGCCAGCAGGCTCATGTACAGGTGCAATACGGCCTAATGTACAGATCATCTGTTTAATTGAGTGCCATCAGTACTGAAGCAGCCTGAGTAATGCACAAATGCCATCTGGCACAATTGCCATTTGGCAGAACTGCATTTCACCAATTATAATGAAATACATAATGATCCAAATTTCGCAAGGATCACAGCCAGCAGTAATGTACAACAGCCAATTTAACTGGAAGCAGATGAAATCACAGCTACACAATAAAACGAAGCAAAGTAAATGGTGTAAATGCTGTCTTTTAAGAGAGACAACACAAAACTAGTCCCCTTCTGGCACCGTTATCGTCATGCCAGCAGCAAATAGTGATTTGATTGGCTGTGTCTTGTATCCTATTGCTGTCATCTGAACATATGGCCGTAACTTCAAAGCAGCAAATATGCCCTACAGACCCATGTATAACCCTTAACTATAAGGTGGAACAACCAGCATGGGAGTAATTTTATGGCAGCAATCCCAATCATAATTGTGATTGCACTCAGAGTAATGCAATTGCATTCACCCTGCATCTGCCACCATCAGCAACAGTGACTATGTCAACTAATAGTCATTACACTCTACAACGCACAGTGTAAGTGAGAATATGACTCCATATTCATAGCCATTAATCAAGACTCCACGTAAAACACAATCTGCTATTGAGATACTGACACTTCTTGCACTTTACTGTGCTGTTAGCCATGGTTAGCACAGCTGTGAACTATATGTGCCGCAATAAAAGCTTACAGGTTACATCCAATGTAGGTTTACTGTATCACTAAACAAGTAAATCAAGTGTCTGTCTAGTCTGACAGTGCAGCACTGAGTGCATACAGCTACAACACTGCATCAGTCATACAGCCACAACACAGCATCAACAATGTACTGAATTGCTATTAACATTCAAGATGCCCTTCACTACTCGCCTAATCAAAAAAAAACATTCCCTAAGCTTCTCCCAGCAGTCAGAGATGTAGCTTAAATGAAACATTTTTACACATAAACACTTCTGTAATATGCAACTGAATTTTATCACACTTTGTTCCTCAGTTTGCCCAACTGAAAGCAATGTAGAACAAAGTACCTCTGTAGTAGTCAGACCAACTTCAATGAAGCAGCAATACCTGAGTTGAGAGGAAAGTGAACTTTTCTATTTCACAAAACACTTTAGTATGTCTTGGTCTACACCAACACAGGCACCAAAATGTAGCAGCTTCCCATGCTGACACATTGGTAGTTCACACAAGCACTGACATGTAACAATTTATCACAGAAATGGTTGCATGCTGTTTACACAACTGATCTGATGGACTAACCACCTGAACAGGCGCACCAGGAAACATTGATATTGCAAAATGAAGCACAAACAAAGTGATTGCCCTACCTTTTCTGCTTTTTAGTAGTCTGTCGAAATACACAATAGCACGTGATAGATACTGTATCCACACATGAGCCCCATAACCGTATCCAAAATTCCACACATGCCCTGGAAATAGAGTCAACACCCCCCAACTGTGGAGTAGCACAGAGGTCAGAAGCCCATAAAATGAAAAATGTACCATGCCACCAACCACTGCACTGGTCTGACCTGGCTCAGAGACAAAGCTGGAAAAAGGGTCCTTTTCCCGCCATTGACAGCATAGATAGTCAATGCAAACGGCAACATGCAATGCAATAAGGCAATGTTGATCAACTCACCTCAGTCCTGGGCTGAATTTCAGTGGCTGACATGTAAACATCACTCACTCACACAGTAATCTCAGCATTCACATTTTACTTGAAATTATTTAGTGCTTCAAGTATACACTGCAAAACCAGTTTGCAAACACTGAAAATATCTCCAAATGACACTGTCAGTACATTGGTTAACTAAAAACAATTACTGAAGGCAATGTAAGCAGCATGTGCAGTCATGCAGTAACAGTAAAGGAGTTTCAGCACAAAGCACTCCACACACACGTAAATACAGGCACATAAACGAAGCAGTTTACCCAGGACACGGAAGCACTTACTATGAGCCATTTACTCAAATACATTCTCATTTCCACCTTGCTTGCATCCCCCAAACACACACATTCATGCCTTGATGGCACCCCCCCCACACACACACACACTCACCCCTTTCTTGTATCCCCCACACGGGATCCTATTACATTATCGAATTGCTGAAATTTCGAGCGTGAAAACATCAAACTCATTTGTTTGAAGTTTCAGCAATTCGAACTAAAAAAAAAAGAAAGTAAAAATGTAAACTCTTAAATAAGTGTTGTAATATTTCCCTTTACTGCACTATAGTGTGACTCACAATTTGGTATATTTAAAGAGTGAAGGGTGTGGAGGGTGCAGACCCCCATGTAGGTGGTGCAGGGGGGCTTGCCCCCCTGCTTACAACAGTTATTTTCTATTTTTTATTTTTTTTTAGAGTGTTCAAAATAATGAAACTTTGAACATACAAGTTCAATCTTGTAGTGTTCGAAGTTTCAAGATTTCGACCAAGTAATAGGAACCCTCCTCCACACATGCACACTCACGCCTTGCTTGCATCCCCCACACACACTCACACCTTGCTTGCATCCCCCCCACACACACAGACACACTCACACCTTGCTTGCATCCCACCATACCCACACTCACGCCTTGCTTGCATCCCCCACACATCCCTTGCTTGCACCCCGCACACACACACACACTCACCCCTTGCTTTCATCTCCACACACACACTCTCAACCTTGCATGCATCCCCCACACACACACAAACACACTCTCACACTTGCTTGCACCCCCCCCACACACACACACACACACACGCACACACACACCCAACACTCATCCCTTGCTTGCATCCCCCTCCACATTGACACACACACACACACACACACACACACACACACACACACACACACACACACACACACACACACACACACACACACACACATATCCCTTGCTTGCATCCACACCACAACCATTCATCCCTTGCTTTTATACCCCCCCACAAACACTCATCCCTTGCTTGCAACCCCCCACACACACATCCCTTGTTTGTATCCCCCACACATACAGACACACTCACGCCTTGCTTGCATCCCCCATACCCACACTCATGCCTTGCTTGCATCCCCTCACACATCCCTTGCTTACACCCCCCCCACACACACACACACACACACACACTCACCCCTTGCTTTCATCCCCACACACACAAACACACTCTCAACCTTGCGTGAATCTCCCCCCCACACACTCTCACACTTGCTTGCATCCCCCCCACACACACACACACATACACACATATCCCTTGCTTGCATCCCCACCACACACACTCATCCCTTGCTTGAATCCCCTGACACACACTCATCCCTTTCTTGCATCACCCTCACACACATTCATCCCTTGCTTGTATCCCCCCACACACACACACACACACACACACACACACACACACACACACACACACACACACACACACACACACTCATCCCTAGCTTGCACCCCCCCACACACACATCCCTTATTTGTATCCCCACACACACACACACACACACACACACACACACTCATCACTTGCTTGCATCCACCCACACACATAATCACCCCTTATGCATCCCCCACACACACACACACACACACACACACACACACACACTCCCCCCTCGCTTGCATCCCCTACACACACACTCCCACTTGCATGAATCCCAACACAGACACACACACACACACACACACACACACACACACACACACTCACCCCTTGCTTGCATCCCCCACACACACACACACACACATCCCTTGCTTGCAACCCCCACACACACATCCCTTATTTGTATCCACACACACAAACACACACACACACACACACACACACACACACACACACACACACACACACATCCTTGCTTGCACTCCCTCCACACACACACATACTCACCTTGCTTGCATCCCCACACACACGCTCATGCCTTGCTGGCATCCCCACACACACACACACACACACACACACACACACACACACACACACACACACACACACACACACACACACACACACACACACACACACACACTCACCCCTTACTTGCATCCCTCCCATACCCACACTCAACCCTTGCTTGCACCCCCTACACACTCATCCCTTGCTTGCCTCCCCCCACACACACATATCCCTTTTTTGCATCCACACACAACACACACACTCATCCCTTGCTTGCATCCCCCCCACACTCACACCTTGTTTGCAGCCCCCGCACACACTCACCCCTTGCTTGCATCCCCCCAACACACACTCATCCCTTCCTTGTATCACCCCATACACATACTCATCCCTTGCTTGCATCCCCCATACACACACTCACCCCTTGCCTGCACCCCCCCCCCCACACACACACACACACTCACTTATTGCTTGTGCCCCCCCCACACACACACACACTTACCGCTTGCTTGCATCCCCACGCAAACACACACTCACACCTTGCTAGCACCCCCACACACACACACACACACACACACACACACACACACACACCTTGCTGGTACCCCGCACACACACTCACACCTTGCTGTCATCCTCCACACACACACACACACACACACACACACACACACACACACACACACACACACACACACACACACACTAATGCCTTGCTGGCATCCTCCCCACACCCCCACACACCCCTTGCTTGCATTCCAACCATTCCCACAGTCACCCCTTGCTTGCATCCCCTCAAACACACTCATCCCTTGCTTGCTTCCCCCCACACACATTCATCCCTTGCTTGGACCCCCCCCGCCCCCACACACACACACATACACACACGCATCACTTGCTTGCATCCCCCCCACACACACACACTCATCCCTTGGTTGCATACCCCCCACACACACTCACCCCTTGTTTGCAGCCCCATACACACACTCACCCCTTGCAGCCCCCACACATTCTCAGCCCTTGCTTGCAGCCCCCCACACACACTCCTTGCTTGCTTACCCCCACACACATCCCTTGCTTGCTTCCCCACACACACACTCACCCTCTGCTTGTGCCACCACACACACACACACACACACACTCAACCTCTTGTTTGCATTCCCCCACACACTCACCCCCTGCTTGCACCCCTCCACACACACTCAACCCTTTGCTTGCATCCCCCCCCACACACACACACACTCAACCCCTTGCTTACATGCCACACACACACACACACACACACACACACATACACTTTGATTGAAACCGCTTTGAAACCCACATTCAAAGAAAATGCATCTGGCTAGTGAAGGATAAACTTTACCTTTGGGCCAATTTCATATAGGCCCCTTGCCCACATATTTTTGAATATGTAAACATACATGTGTTCTTTGATTCACCTTCCTAATTGTACGAAATTATATTGCTTTTATCTTACAGCACACATGTTAAACCATGTTTTAAATTTGTTACTTTGAACATTTTCCAGTAAGCAATGACACAATGTATGAACCTGTAATGAAAAAACTGCCCATTTCCAAACCTCTCCATTCTAGAAGTCTACTCAAACTTGTTGATAAAATTCACGAATCAGTAAATATGCACAATCTGTGCAGAAGTAAAATTCATCTAAATAATTCCACATAAGAGACATGTAACTGATGAAGGGGTTGCTGCTAGCAAACAACTTTGTATTTCAGCGTTTCATCTACAAATAAAGTGCCTGTTGCCCTTGAATACTTTGCCTATGTTACACTAAATACTTATAAACTAGTAATATTGCAATAAGGGATAAATGGCAAACTTAACAGGTTGGTAGTTACTAGATACTTTCTCTGGACTGCAGCATTCTCCCACTTTAAAGGGCTAGACAGTACAGTAGCAGCTATCCATCTACATACTGTGGGAATAGAACCCACAGCCTTTTGCATCTAAAGCAAGTATACTACTGGTTGTGCTGCTAGCAGTGCAAACAAACTTGCCATAAGCAGAACTAAACTTCTCTTCCCCTGAAGCTCTCAGCTCCTTGTAAAATCCACTTGACATGCAACTATATATCTCATATTTGCAGCATTAGAAATGTGGAAAAAGCCAACATTTATTGGAGGGGGAACAAAGGCCTGAAACCAGGGACACAGTATAAACATTGCTTAGCTACTATTACAGTTGCTAGAATAAAGTGTGTTACCATGCATTTTCGGAAAGATCCCCCCCACAGACTCTCACCCTTGCTTGCATCCCCCCACACACTCTCACTCTTGCTTGCATCCCCCCAAACATACGAACACACTCACCCCTTCCTTGCATCCCCCCACATACTCACCCCTGTTTTCATCACCCCCCCCCACACACACACACACACACAAACACATACACACACACACACACACACACACACACACACACACACACACACACACACACACTCACCCCTTTCTTGCGCCCCCCACACACACAAACCCTTTCCAACCCCCACACACACACACACACACTCACCCCTTGCTTGCACCCCCCACACACACACACACACACTCACCCCTTGCTTGAATCCCCACACTCACACTCTCTCACCCTTTGCTTGCTTCCCCCCACACAGACACACACACACACACACACACACACACACACACACACACACACACACACACACACACACACACACACACACACACACACACACACACACACACACACACACACACACACTCTCACCCCTTGCTTGCATCTCCACACACACACTCTCTTACCTCTTGCTTGCACCCCCCACACACACACTCTCACCCCTTGCTTGCATCCCCCACACACACTCACCCCTTGCTTGCACCCCCCACACACTCACCCCTTTCTTGCATCCCCCCTTGCACCCCCCCCCCCGCCCCCTCACCCCTTTCTTGCATCCCCCCACACAAACACTTTCTCTGTCATTTAAAATCGAATGCAACCACTTATGTAAATTATATATGGATGGACAGACACACACGCAGGGTTCTCCTTAACGGAGAAAACATTGCCACTCTCATGTTATGAAGTGTGTTTTTTTTAATTAATTAGTCCTTTTGAAGTCTGCCTCCCCAAAAAAGTGCCACCTGGTGCGGACCACCCCTCTCACCCCCCCCCCACACACAGCTACGTCACTGCCTTTCTCTCCCAAATCCATACAATCCTGGGTGTTTGTTTATTTATTTATTTTTTATTTTCAGGAGCGGGGATGTGTTGTAGATGTAGCCCATTAAAAAAAGAAAAAAAGGGGGGGGGGTTACATGATGGATATGTACACATTAGTAACGAAAACAGAGTAGTGTCTAGACTAACCAAATGGTCCTACACCCTCCTTTTTTACCTACACTATGAAGCTGAACTAGAAACACTAGATTTAATACAAAGAAATTAAATAAAAATTTATTCAAACAGCAATCTTTGCAGCCACAACCAATGCGGAAGTTAGCAGCAAAGAACCAAACAAGTCACTCACTTCAAAAAGCCTAAATAAACACTGTAACAGGCACACAATATTTACAGCTGTACATGGTTTCATATATTGCACACAATTCAATATAAGAGCACTCTTTGAACCTACGATCAGTGTGCCAGCAAACAAACAATCCACTCACTTTTAGAATCCTAAATAACTGTAAGACATATGCTGAATGGGAACTCCATTCAAGACCTCAGCAAAGTAAAGTTGTATGAACCTGAGAAAGTGTTCTTAATTAGTGTTTACAACTTTTGATTGGTCCATTGACACAGCAATACAAAATAGCGAATTCCTTTATTTAATGTCTGCACACAGCAATTTCAAATTGCGAGTTGACTATACAATAATGTTCGTACACATCTATTTCATATAGGGAAATTGTTATAAACATTTTTAACAAAATATGACATACATATAACTTTATATACATATTTTTGTATATATATATATATATATATATATATATATATATAAAATGACAGAGAATTCCCGTACTTAATGTCTGTGTTTGGACTAGGAATGCGGATGATATATATGGGCATATACTGCATGAGGAATTTAGCTGTGAATATACCTAGCTACAGGTAGTTGTTGCATCTCATGCAGTGCACAATCCAGAAACAAGAACACCTCAAGAGGCCACTAATGCATCTATAGTGTCTGTGTTGCTTATGCAACATTATGGAAAACATTCAGAACACAACTCTCTACACAAATGGCTGGCAGGGCATGATCTCTAAAGTCATCTGTCTATCCTAGTAGGAAAGTGGCTCTGAGGTAGTGCTCTCCCAGACTAGCATTCTGAAAAGTTAGATGTACCACTAAAAATAAATCATTGATGCTGCAGACAGATACTATTATTCTGTATCAACAATCCACAAAAGAAGAACAGAACAGTGTGGATTTCAATGCCAGTTCCCCAACGTGACCCCTACACCTTGGAATACCTTTAGCTTTCATTCTAACCTGCAAATGTAAAAATTTTACTGCTTAGTAAAAAAAAAAGCCCTTTAAAAAAAAATCATAATTCTCTGGCTCAAACCTTTTTTGATACTTAACCACACATTATCAAGCCAAAACTAATCCCATTTTGTATGGATTAATTACCTCAGTAACCATAGCCTGTTGAGCCAGTCAGGCATTATTACACGTTTTAATGGTGATGCACAACAGAGAGACTGTCAATGAACAGAGCCAACACTTCCATCTACTGAATAAAAATGATACACAAATACCTGTAATGACCATTTAGCTGTTAGCAAAGACATATTAAAATTAAAAACTGAATCATGCAAAATCACTCAGGAGTATTAGTAGCAATGACCAAGTATAAAAAACATACTGATAAATCTGTCTGCTATGTACATTAAAAAAGTAGCTGTTAGCCTGAATACTTTTTTTTAAATTTTGGTTTCTTTCAAATAGATTTTTAGACCGTTTCTGCTACACAGTACCTTTGGTCATACTCTTCTGCTTAACTACTGCCTGCCACCCCAACACTCAGTTCTTCCCTTGTGCCTAACCATGCCACTCAACCTCTGAGCAAGAAAATCATAACAAAGGGTCAGAACAGAAGGAACTCAGTTGCTAAACCTTATAAAGTAACTAATCGAGTCTTTCTATCTTCCTATATACTTAACTTAGTCCTACTTAAGGATATGTGTACCCATAAACAACCAAATCAGCAAACTTAGGAGGAGCAGCGTGCAAAATCTATGTGCAAAGACATACCATCACGACTAAATCACACACTTGAGATTTATAAGTCTACATCCAACATTTTTTTTTTTGCAAAAATGTATCCTTCGCTCCTAACATCAACATAGATGGTCGATAATTAACTAATCAGTACTGTAAAAAATTGTTACTTTAATTGCCACCGCTTCTGATGCTCGAAGGTAGGGCAGTTAATGTTAGTCTGGTTGCTTCTCCATAACTACATTAGTATGTTGTAGCTTACAATTTACAGAGTTGTCTACACAGCAATATCAAATACATAACTCTGAAATATGTTAACATTAATTGTATACACCAAACACTTTGAAAAAATAGCTAGGGGTGAATGACAAGCACATCATCGAACTAGAACATAAAATACAATTTAAAACAGAACCCCAGTTTTACTACAATAAATGCATCTCACCTCATTGTGTCTCCGTTTGATACTAGCAGAACATATAAAAAGAGTTGGTCAGTACTAGTCACCGAACAATAAAAGTTAACAGCTATATGAGTCAGTTTCCTGGTTATGCTCCTATCAATTTAAGTTTGGGTTTAAGTACAACACTAAGACCTTGAAGCCTTTAAGGTGCTTTTTTTTTTAACTTTCCTTTTCATATCATACAGCAGGATTTATAATTGCTTAAAATATTGGCTGTCTATTTTTAATCGCAACTCACATGCATCACTTTGTTATTCACCATATACAACTGCAGTTCCACTTCTACTTACATTTAACCACCTCACAGAAACAGTCTGTCTGCAACCTGAGCTCTGAAAGGTTGGCCCACACTTACCCTTACTGTATAAATTCTAATCCAAGATAACAGCACACTTAAACGAACAAAAATTCTAAGAAACTCCAGCAACCTTACTTAAAGCAACAAAAGCTATTAACAATTCACTTCAATTGTGATAAAACGCTAAAACAGCTTTGATAACAGTGCTTTACTCGGACCACGTGCTTCTCAGCATTTGTAGGATCACCTTTGCAGAATTAACAAATAATACTTTTGTAACACAGCATGTAAGGGGTACACATTACAGAAATTATGACCAGCAACCAGACAGAGCCAGAAAAAAAAACATAGCTCATACAGCATGAGCTGTTGATCAAAACACAGAACAAAAGGGAAACTACACATACTGCAATTTATCATGATCGTAGTGTTAAAATGCAATTTCACAGGCCAGGACAAAATGGGTACACATGAATTTTCTGCATTTGTAACCTTTCAGCCCTTGAATATTTGTCTCACATTCACTACATGCCAGAAATATGAATTAGGACAAAAAAATAAATACATTTTCCTGTCAATACACAAAAATCAACACAGCTATGAGCTTTTCTAATGCGCTGTTAACTTGAGTGCAGCTATTAAATACATTAAATTAGGAATTTTCATTCTCACCTTGTAAATATGTAACAAGCAGCACGAAAATATAGCAGCGGCTCTGGAATACAAGCTTCCACGTAGTCCTTCAATAGTATGTAACCCACAGATACAAGCACAATGAAAGGAAGTTCCACATGCCTTACTTGCAGTTTTAACTGCTTAATGGAGTAGGATGGCCCACACAATGGTGACATCACAGTAGGGGAGGATCGTTCATATATGGCAGTGCTGATGTCAGCTAGGGGGCGCAGAATTTAAAATCAACTACTCTACTTTTCTGGCAGCTTTGACATCAGGATTTAGGAGACAGCAGGGGCTTAATGCACAGCACGATAACTCGATTTTTAAAGCGAAACTAAAACAGTATGGGAGCGGACTGTACTTGGTGAGGAAAAATGTTGTTATCAGATATTTTTAATGCTATAACTAATATTTTTACAGGCAGGATGAAGTGAGGGGAGGACGAAAAGCTGGCATGTTAAGGAACAAGAATGGCTATCCCGTTGTTGTCCTTTAACTCAGCAATATAATCACACAGACTTTCACCTGCCTTGCATCTATGCTCACGAAGCTGTTTTCTATAAGCTTCAGGTGTTAACTTAAAACACTTTAATAAACACTTCTTTACTTTGTTATAGTCTAAGCAATCAAAATCAGACAACTTAGAAACAGCAGTTACAGCTCTACCATGGAGTAAGGGGGTCAGGAACTGTACCCATAGCCTTCAGTCAACATTATACTGTTTGCATACGCTTTCAAATACATTAATAAAACTATCAAAATTATCACCTTCTTGGTACTGAGGAAGAAGTTTACTGACCTTTATTGTTTCTGGGGTGCAGTCACTCCCTTTCCCTCCATAACCCTGGCAAAGAGTCAGCATTTCCTTTTCATGTTGCCGCAGCCTCTCATTTTCTTTGGCTTCCAAAGGCCGCAATCTTTCTGCTGATTCTACTTTGACCTCCAAATGCCGCAGTCTCTCTGATGATTCTAATTACAAATGTTTGGCCTCCAGTTCAAGTCTCTTTAACTCTAGATGGATTTTTAAGTCCTCTGAGGAAAAGTTGCACTGTTCTGTTTCTGAGAGTTGTACATCCCCAATGCCAGTGTGGTTGTCTTTCTGGTTGCTGTTCTGTTATGCAGTTGTGACTAAGGCTGCAATCATTGCCCCTTTAGTCAGGTTGGCATACAGCACTCCTTTGGCTTGGCACATCTCAGCCAACTGGCTCAGCTTGACATAATCCTCTGCTGACATCCTTGCCTTCTCTCCCTGACTGAGCTAACAAAAGTAAATAAATACAACTATGGTGATCGACACTCTGAATGCTCACCATGTAGCTGCTTGAGAGTAGAAACACTTTCTTTAGTGACAACTGCTTATAGGCTATAGAAGTTCAATATCCACACCACTGTTCACCAATATGTGATGTGGTTATCCCACCACTGCCACCAATATGTGATGTCCCTTCTCTGGGACAGTAATTAAGGAGCCTCAATTCTCACCACTGACACTTGTGGGGAACATTCACTAAGAGGATAACAGGCACACACACACAGTATCTCCAGATGCAGCTCTCTGTACCAAGCACAATTTACCTTAAGAGCACACAGGGAACACAGTCGGTCCGGGGGCTGGTTCCTCTCTCTCTCTTTCTCCAGATCCCCAGTAAGACTCCCCACTGGCACAGCTATAGAGCTGATTTCCTTAGCCAGGGTTCCAAACCAAGTCCTCCAACACTCTCCCTGTCCAACCTGTGCTTTGTGTCCCTGCCCAAGTAGATGACACACACGCACACTCTTTGAGATTTGATTTGCACACACACCCTACACACACACACACACACACACACACACACACACACACACACACACACACACAGACACACACACACACACACACACACACACACACACACACACACACACACACAAACACACACACACACCTGGGAAAGGCTGGCACAGGTTTACTAGCTATGACCCTTTTGCCCAGACTATAAAGTAGTTATCGCTGCCACTAGAACCCCTCACCAGCTACTTTAAGGTCCTTAACAAAGGCTACCCAATATACTGAGTGAAATTAATATTAATACAAATGGTAGTTTGACCAACAGCAAGCCTATTAGGAGTGGCCCACACAGTGTCACCAAATAAATATGTGAATACTCTCAAAACGTAAATATCTCTACAAAGATTGTGCACAATGAAATGTTTAAATATATTTAATAATAGATAAAAAAGAACAAATCAATACTGAATATCTATTCACAGTGACATCAGAGTTCAAAATCACAGGTAACATTTGAAATAAAATAAATGACGAAATACCAAACCAACAGGCTAAAATCCAGGAACTTTAATAGATGTATTCAAAAGAGTGGTAAGTGCTTTCACGGTGACCACACCGCTTCATCGGACAACATTACCTAAGAAGTACAAGTCTTTTATACAAAAAGCCCTTAATTATGATGTCATCAAAAAGTTAAAATGTTTTTAAAAGAACACATACTGCAAAACACACATTCATATATCATGAATAAATGTTTTTTTTTTTACTGAAACCCTTCCTGAAAGGACGTAGACTTAGACATAAATAATATGTTTTATTTTTATAAATATTTTTATAAGTGCAATACGTTTGCATACATTTTATAGCTGTTTTATTCATGTGTGGTCACCGTGAAAGCACTTACCACTCTTTTGGATACATCTATTAAAGTTCCTGGATTTTAGCCTGTTGGTTTGGTATTTCTTCATTTATTTTATTCTTATTTTTGTCTTACCAACCTTTATCCTGCTATCATATATATTTTTTACTTTAACATTTGAAATAACATTGAAAAACTGACAAATAAAGAAAAACAATATCTAAACTAAACTTCACTATATTCCTGACTGAATCTGAGAGAATTACTATTCCATTCTTACTTAACAGAACAAGGCAGATAATGTGCTGACTGGTCCTTCTTGTTGTCAGGCCCAAGACAGAATGGAAGCTGACAGGATTTAGCACCTATCTGTACACACACAAGGGTTTTTGTTCAGATCTTTGGCAGGTGTTGGAAGTCATAAAACAATTTCATACTGCCACGCTTCCAAGGTAATTAGTTCACCACAAAGACAATACAGAAAACTTCCTAATATAGACTTTGTGTCTCTGGCTGCACTGAAACCTAGGCCTAGCCCATAAAGTGATTTAATTTCAGATATACTTTAAAGTTTGCTGGACTGAGGTTAACCTCCTGTCTTCCAGTTTCTTCTGTTAAAACATACACATTTAAACAGTTACAATAGTTCATGCACATTTCTGTTCTCTCCAGTAGGGCACACTGTGGATACATTTCAGACCCAAACACTTTATAAATACCATTTCAACACAAACTTCTGTACAAATCAGTTTGATATACACATGACATACAGTTCTAATACATTTGTAACACAAGCATCTTGTATAAATCAGTTTGTTATTCACAAATGATATATAATTATTTACAAAATTCCAGCTAGCTGTGCTGGTAGTACCTCCTACTGTCACAACAAGTACAAAAAATTCTGGGGAAATAATGAAAACAATGAGAGTATGTGAATGAAGAAAATAACAACTAGTAAGAAAAATATTAACATGGAAGTAAAATGTGAAGGTATAGAGAAATACAGAAAAATGTGGAATGATAATGTGATGAAACAATATTATTATGTAAACCCATGGGAAAATTTACCAAAAATAAGTGATTAAAGCAATTAATGTAAGGAAAAAGTGGTGTGCCAAGATAGTAGTGTCAGCATTTCCTATGGAGACTGGTAATAAATAACTTACCAGTAAAATGCGATATGTCATATTAAAAAAGTTGAAAAAGTGTATTTATTTTGTGGGAGGAAAAGACAGCAGAGAATGTTTTTTATGTAAAAGAGTAGTGACTCTCTGGAAAAAGTTGAGTGAATATTTTTAGGAAAATATTAGTGACAGACAACATAGATACGAGTATGATTATGTATGGATATTATAGGAATAATAAAAAAGTATATGTAAAAAGGGCACATAAGGATTTTTTTGTAAAATTGTTTATTTAGAATGAAAGATTGAACAAAATGTTGTTTAGTGGGAAATTGATTTTAACAGATATATTGCAAAAAAATTTAGATTATGGCTGTGGAAGAAGGGGGTGTCATATGTTGAAGAATAACAATAAGGAAGCTATAAGAAAAATTAAAAAATAGTAAAAAATAGAAATGTGTATATATGTGTCTATAAATATATAAAGTTTGTACATATGTAAATAGAGTTTTATGTTGTGATAAATAAAGGACCCCTTTTATTTTCAATAGGTGCTATGGGATCTTTTACATCTGCTTGAGCTACCATCCAAAAGCAACACACTCAAGAGCTAAACACCCACCTTATGCTGCACTGCAATCTTAGCAATCCATCTATCTGGTGTGGGAATAGAACCCACAGCCTTCTGCATTAAAAGGGCATTTATTACCAATTGCGCCACAGACATTATAAAAGAAGTTGAGGTATTGAGAATAATAACTAGAGAAGGAAAGGTAATAGGATGGGATAAGGACAAACAGAAATTAAGACTATATGCTAAAGGCTGCCTTCTCTACCAGGGATTGATGTTGAAGTATAGGCAAAGAAAAAGAGAGTGCTAAGTGAAAGACCAGCCCTGGTAGAGTTTTTAGTCAAGTCTAGAGCAGAAATTGCTGTTAAAAGGTAATAATTAGTAGGGCATATAAAATATTGTATAACTATAAGAATCAGTCAGAAGAGATAAGAAAAGATTGGGAACACAGACTCAAAAGACAGTTTACAAAAGAACAATGGGAGGACATCTGTATGGCTCCCAAGTTTGCAACAAAGTCCAGAAGGTTCATGATTTTTGCTTGGAAGTGTGTAACCTTTTATACCCAAGCAGATTTCAAAGACATTTTCATCAGATAGTTTATAGCCTGCTACAGACCACCCTCCCAAACCCAGGAACCCCACTCGGCCTTCCTGAGAACACTGGAAAATATGAAGGTCTCTCCAAACACTATTATATTGGGCGACTTCAACTACCCAAACATAGACTGGGAGCATTACTCTAGCTCCAAAACCCTAGCCCAAAGGTTCCTAGAATTTATAAACTCAAATGCTATGGAACAACTTGTTACCACTCCCACAAGAGGGGAAAACATACTGGACCTGATCATCACCAACATGGGGACTCTATGCTCCAGACCAGAAGTGTATCCCTCACTGGTAAGATCAGACCATAAACTAATCTCACTGGATATTCACATCCCGACCCCACCCCCTGCCCAGAAAACCACAGTGAAAAACTTCTCTAAAGCAAATTTCACACTCCTCAAAACCGAGGTGGAATCCTTCAAAGCCCCGGGCCTGTGGAAAATACGGCCCAGACTGCAGAATCCTTTATAAACGCATTCTATGAACACCTTCAGGAATGCATGGATCATGCAATCCCAAATAAAACCAAGACCCAATCCTCCAAAGGCAGGCGTCCTGTCTGGTGGACCCCAGCCATAAACAAACTATACAATAGAAGGAGGAAGCTACTACATGATAGAGCAAAATCCCAAAAAGGGAAGGCATCTCTGATCAGTATTAGCAAAAAACTACGGGCACTCATAAAATCGTCTAAGGCCAGCTTCGAGAGAAAAATTGCACAGGACACTAAGGATAATCACAAGGCTTTCTTTAGTTATGTTAGGAACTTGGTGGGAATTCCCAGATATGCTCAGAATTAGTCCAAAATGACAAAAAAATACACCGAACCCACAGACATTGCCAACATCCTAGCTGACAGGTTCAGCGCAACCCCCCCCCCCACCAAAAGGGCAAATATCTATCCCAGCAGAGTGCTG
This sequence comes from Protopterus annectens, assembly GCF_019279795.1. NCBI lineage: Eukaryota > Metazoa > Chordata > Ceratodontiformes > Protopteridae > Protopterus > Protopterus annectens. The sequence goes on from NC_056725.1 coordinate 636,991,914, forward strand.
TCCCCCTGACATCTCAGATGCTCAGGTAAGAGCCGCCCTCTCCAAAGCAAAAAACACAGCATCAATGGGACCAGACGGTGTCCCGGGCTGCGTCCTACATGGACTCCAAGAAGAGCTAAACCCAAAAATAAAACTACTGTTCAATCTCAGCCTTACTACAGGATATGTACACAAAGAGTGGTGTACAGCAACAGTGGTCCCTCTCCACAAAGGTGCTGCCTCAATGGATCCTGGAAACTATCGGCCCATAAGCCTGACTAGCTTGGTCTGCAAAGCTATGGAAAGGATCATCATGGATCTCATAAATAAAGATATTGGGGACCTACAGACACTGGATCCTACCCAGTTCGGCTTTGTTAAGGGCAGATCCTGCCTCTTAAACCTGGTCGATTTCTTTGAAAAAGTCACCAAGGCCATTGACGAGGGGAAGGTGGTCCACACAGCCTACCTGGACCTTGCAAAAGCCTTCGATACAATACCCCACTCAGGCATTATAGATAAGCTCACCAGCTTAAATATAAACCCCTATGTCACTAGATGGGTTGCAAACTGGCTCAAGGACAGAACCCACATGGTTAGAATTGCTGGAGCCATGTCAGACTCCAAACCAGTTACAAGTGGCGTCCCACAAGACTCAGTCCTGGGACCTCCCTTGTTCGGTATATATTTCTCGGAGGTACAGACCAACACAGAATGACTGTGGCTGACCAAGTTCGCAGGTGACTGCAAACTGGGTGCCATAATTGACTCTCCAGCCACACAAGCATCCTCCAAAAGGGCCTCATTGAAACAGACAACTGGTGCCAGAGCCATGGCCTCAAGCTAAATGCCAAAAAGTGTATAGTCATCCCCTTTGGCAAAAACAAAGTGCCCACAAATTACCACATAGGTGGTAATCCATTAAGTACAGAAGAAGTAATTAGGGACCTGGGGACCCAAGTTGATAGCAATCTCTCATTTGACAACCACGTGGCCAAAGTGGTTAGAAAAACATTTTATATAGCCCACCTAATCATGAAGGGATTCACATCTAGATCAGGGGAGGTCATCGTGCCTCTTTACTCATCCCTCATCGGGCCCATAACTGAGTACAATGCCCCTTTTGGGATGTACCTTACCAGACACCTGCAGCAACTGGAAAGACCTCAAAAGTACCTCACCAACAGGATCAAAGTGCTCAAACATATGCCATATGCTGCCCGGTTAAAGAAACTCCAGCTCTACTCAGTGGCATACCGCCTGCTCAGAGGCGATCTGTGCCTGACGTATAAAGCCATGTCCAACCCGGAATTAATGGACATGCTGCACCTCAGAAAATCCAAATCCCATCGAGCTACGTGCTCGAGAGACTTGAACCACAGCACTGAAATAAATAGGACATGCTGGAGGGACAGATTCATAACCCAGAGGCTCCCTTCACTCTGGAATAAAATCCCAGTCCAGGTTAGGCAGAGTCCCTCATTGACTCTCTTCAAGAGGAATCTTGATGAGTGGATGGGAGATCGTAGGTTTACCCCGGCTATCACTTCTGTGTCACTGTTAGACAGAGGCACAGTATACTAACCTCGAAAAAGGGCATAGCAAAATTCATTTAAAATGGGTGGCGAAAGCCAAACACACTCTGGCTAGGCTTATAAATGCCCTAGGGCAGATAGGCTAGTATGAACCTATGAACCTAAGATAGAGAGCAAGTGCTAGAAGTGTGACAGGTAACTAGGAACATGTTTTTGTGCGTATAATGATCTATAGAGTACTCTCTCAGAAATATTCGGGGAGCAAATGGCTGTGACTAAGGAAATGATACTTTAGAGCTGGGACACGATCTGAATTGCCTCATTGTGCGCTCTTTTGAAGGAATGGCTGATTAGATGGGGCTTTCAAGATGTTATCATTTAATGTTTATGTACAAAACAATACTGTATGATGCTTTTTTGACTATGCAATTGTCTTTTATGTAACTGTATTTATACTTATTTTAATAAACACGTATTATTCTACACAGTAAGACTTTACTAAGCTTAAAGCCATTGGATGAAAAAAAAACCCTAGAAAATGGAAATCAGAATCTAAATCAACTGTATCTGAATTACTGAATATTGTAAAGGAAATAAAAGAAATACATATGAGTTCTTTAGAAAAGGGAAGGAGCAAATTACATAGAAATAAATGGAATTTGAAGAACAATACATAGAGAAATGCAGAATAATATTTAGGAGGAAGAGTGAGGATTAAGGGAAGTCAGGAACTGAGCAATTTATGTACTGCTGGAGTGAGTACTGATGGTTAATAAGAAACAAAACATATGTAACGCATAATGTTTGAATATGAAAATGTTAGCATGCTTTGTTTTCTTTTGTATTGATGCATGTGTGTCTACGTCTTAAGCCATAATTTAATAAAGGTGTTTAAAAGCAATGAATTAGAAATTATGCACATTAGACTACCACTTCAGGAGTAAATGCTCTAAAGAGGAGAATATGGATAATAATATTACATGACATAACAATACTGATAAAAGAATAATGGGATAATATGGTGATAATTGGCAATTTGAAAAGAACTGTATAATGACTGACATATTAGAATATCCATAGTTTTAAAAACTGAAGTTTAGGTTGAAGATGTATTTATTTATGTATTGTTTAAGGTGATGCAGCATAGTTAATAAAGGAGATTTAAACGGGGAAAGCATATTTCAGACTATTAATAATTACTGAGACGTTTTAATCTGTTGAGGCTTATAAAAAAAGGGGTGGAGCCATGCATGTATCATGTACACCTCCACCATACCTCTCAAGTGTACCTAATTACGAGGAATGTTCGTTCCTCTTTTGAGGTCTTAAAAAGTGCATGTTCCTCGAAGTTCCACATTGAAAGAGTCTGTTACACAGTCAGTGCTGGGCATTTTTGTAACTAATATCCATGGTAAATATAATTAAATCATATTAAATCATTAAAAAAATCTATAAGTAAAAATAACGCATTTTAACCATTCTATCAGCTTCCTATTTTAAGTTGTTAGTAAGCTGTTAGCAAGTGTTCCACCTTTTCCCATTTGTTCCACATTCTGAGAGATAGTATTCCTCATGTTGGAGCTGGAAGGTTGAGAGCTATGACCTCCACAACATACATTTTACAGTAATATACTTATTTTGTAAATGGTATGCTAGAATTTATTTTAGCCATGTCACATTTTATTAAAATACCAATTTTATTACCCCACCCCCACCAAAACCACTCTGAGCTGGCTAATTTTTATTTTTATTCAGCTAAAAATGCATGTATGATTGCTTGAAGACAGATTTTGTCAGAAGTCAAAAAAGAATCTGTATAACTCATTGGGCGTCCTACGTAATCGGTTACAGTCTAGAAATTCGATATAGTAATTAGTAATGTGGAATACACTATGTAATTACAGTAACTCTTAGTTTTACTTTAAAAGTAATCAGACTACAGCTATTGGTACGTCCCAACGTTCAGGGTCGTCACTGATTTTGACTCGAATTTTAGCTCTGTCCCTTTTAATTCTTCTTAAAACTGATGACTTTTGGAAAAAAAATGTGGAGTATTGTCCAATAAACAACGACAATAATTATCGTTATGGACTCCTTTTACTTCGGAAAATGCATGTTACTTTACCCTCTCAACATCTCAGGTTGATGCCGGTACTCAGCCTTCACAGAAGGCACACGAACGTACCTACATGTCTTTAAAACTCGCTCGACCGCAATGCCGCAGGGAGGACATGCAGACACCGCACAGAAGGCGCTCCAGCGGAGAGAGTCGATCTGGCAAATCTCTTGCTGTGACTGCCAATAATGCTAACCGCTGTCACCACAGTCGGTAATATTTAATGTCCCTTATTGTCCCCAATTATTTCTAGATTTGTCCCTGATTGGTTGAAAGTTACGCTGACAACAGTACTGCTGTAAATACTTGTAGTACAGAACAGGATCGCTGTGAGGGGTGCACGTGCATCAATTCCTTCACGTAACAACCTTTAACAATTGTGTGTCACTTTGAACTCAGTCTTCTACTCACTTTGAGGAAGTTTACACTTTATAAGTTTGTCTGCCGGACCTTAGTGCGAAACTCCATAACGATTTACCTCCAACGGGTTGACTGGCCTTGGCGAAACAACAAGTAAGTGAGAATTAAGCCACAGCATGTATAACGGAATGCAGATGTTTCATTAGGATGTAAAGATGGCTTATGTAGTAATCAACACAGTAGGAGTCTCCTACGTTAGCTAGCATACAGTAAAATCATAAGAAAAAAAAGCAGACCCGTTTGGGGGTGTATGCAGGGATCTGTCCTAGTCAATCGCTTTATAACAATCAAAAGATACGAGGGTGACTAAGTAAATTCGAATGCAATACAAATTGACGAATGTAAACGCTAATTAATGCATCGCCCAAAAGCCAGGGCACCAGCTTTTCCGATGTTTTATTAGTCCGGTATCGACTGCATCTCACAAGAATGTTCAGTAACAGAAGTGGGAATGAATAACAAAGGAATCATTCTGTAACTTGTTTAGCAAAAGCTAAGACCCACCAAATGAGCAACAGAAAGTGAAAGTAATAGCGGACTAGCTGTACGATTTTTGAGCGTATAAAGAATCGTTTCAGCCACGAATACCTCTCAACTGTTCTGTATTTTGACTCAAAATTTAGGACTGCCCTTCCTAAAACTGTTGACTGTTGGTGAAATTTGCAAGTTAATCGGCAAGATCAGCAGAAAAAGGGAAAGTAAAAGGAGGCATTTGACGACAAGAATGATAGGTTAGGACAAGATGTGGAACAGACAAGGGAGAATGTGACAGAAGAATGACATAGCTCCTGAATCCACATTGGTTGTAGATAAGGCTGAACGAGGTACTAAACTGTACTCTGCTTCTCATTTCAAGGAGTTTGCCAGCATTGATGTGCCAGTTTGTTAGTACAGTTGTTTATAGTAGGTGGTCATGGCAGGTGAGTGAAATACATTTTCACTGATTGCCATTGTGATCTGGGAATAAACAGAAAGGCATTATTTACTTATTCAGATTATCTTTGTTTCACCAATAGCCGGCTTACGCATAGGCCAACTAGGCGACCGCCTTGGGCGCTGCTCTAGCAGTGGCGCTTTTTCAGTAATCTAGATGGTGTAGATAGACCAGAATGGGGGCACCGGTGGTGTGTGTGTGAGGGTGGGGGTGGGGGGCCTCTGGAACCCTTTTGCCTAGGGCATCAGTTGACCAAAGGCCGTCACTCTCATGCCAGATGCCTAATTTTAAATTGTTGACAGTTTGTAAACATGGATGTAGCTAGATACTTCAGTTTTGTACTCACAACTGTTTTAGTTTTTTCCTATTTGGAGTGTGGTAGACTTCAGTATCCTTAACAGGTTAGCAGTTTTCCATTACTTAACTCACTAGCACATAGCCTGAGTGGAATTTCATACCTCTCGACATCTGCAGATTTTCTGGCTGGAGAGCTTTAGCCTGAGCTAAATTTCAGAAAATTTAGTTTTGCAACCTATATGTAAATAAATGTAAATCTCTGAAAAACTATAAAAGTTACTCAGATAATGTGAGATATTATAGCAATAACCCACGCCTGGGTGTGGGTAATGCTGGATTTACCCACGGTTGGTGTGGTTTGGTCACGAGGATGAAGCCCGAGTGGCCAAACAAAGACAACCGTGGGTAAATCCAGCCTTACCCACACCCAGAAGTGGGTTATTGCTGTTATACAGTGACATTATATAAGAAAAAAAAATACTTTTCTTAAATAATGGCATTGTATAATGCCTCCTTGTTGCCCTTCCGCAGCTGTCTGGTATTCTGTGGCAGTTCTGATGTACTGTGCATGAGTATGCTTACGCAGTACATCAGAGCTGTGGGCAAAAGCAATGGAGAAAGCAAGATCTCTGTTGCTTTTTACAAACTGTCTCGCTATGTTAAAGGAGTTTAACATAGCGAGACAGCTTTAAAAAAAGCAACAGAGAATCTCCATTGCTTTTTTTAAAACTGTCTCGCTATGTTAAGCCCATTTAACATAGTGAGACAGTTTTGAAAAAGCAACGGAGAAAGCAAGATCTTCGTTGCTTGTTAAAGTGTCTTGCTACTTTAAATGGGTTTAACATAGCGAGACAGCTTTAAAAAAAGCAACGGAGATGTTCCGTTGCTTTTTTTAAAGCTGTCTCACTATGTTAAACTTGTTTAAGATAGTGAGACAGGTTGTAAAAAGCAAAGGACATCTTGCGTTCTCCGTTGCTGTAAACAAAAAAAAAAGAGTTATACTAATGGAAAAAGTCCAGGCGACCGGACCTTTTTCCATTGCTATAACTATGATTTACAGCGTGCACGCTGACCAATCAGCGTGCACATTTTGGAATATTAATGGGGGGGTCGTTGTATAATGTCAGTTATGCTAGTGCAGTGGATGTGTAACGTATGCTAGTATAGCTAGCTGGAGTTTTGTAAAGAATTATATTTCATTTGTATATCAAACTGGTTTGTACAGGTGCTTGTGTTGAAAATGTATTTGTAAAGCTGCTTGTGTTAAAAATGTACCAACAGTGGGTCCTGCTGTACAAAAAAGAAATGCGCCTGTATGTCAGACTGTATTGTGACTATTGAAATGAATATATTGTAACAGAGGATACTGGAAGAGAAGTGGTTAATCCCAGTTCAGCTAACTTTTAAAAATAGTCTGAACTTGAATGATCTGATTTAGGCTATAAAGATTGCATCTTACAGTTCTGATTGCAGCCAGAGACAAAATGTCTATAAAAACTAGGAATCCTACTGTGTTGTCCTTAGGGTGAACTAATTGCTACCTTGGAAGGGTGGAAGTTTTGGAAAGGTTTTATACCTTCTAGATGCTATAACACATCTTAACAAAGCTCTATGTGTGTGTATGGTAACACATATGTGCTACATTCTGGTTCATTTTCTAATAAAGGGGGTAGTGTGGGAACCAGAGACAGATGGCCAGATGTGTGCGATGTCATTCTGTAATCCAGCACTGAAATGATGTTTTAATGCTACGTGAGACAGAAGTGTCAGAGCAGTCTGTTTTTGAAACCCGACAAGAAGGAGTGACCACTCACCCACTTCATCTTGCCTTGCTATAGTAAGTGAACTGGGGATTGTAACTCTTTAGATCAGTCAGGAAAATATAGTGATATTAGTTAAATATTGTTTTTCCTGTATCTGTGTGAACCTGTCCATCTGTGTTATTTTTAGTATTTCCTGTGATTGAAATTCTGGTGTTTATTGTAAATAGATATTTAGCATTTGCACTTTTTTATTATTTATTATTAAATATATTTAAACTTTTCATTGTGGATGGTCTTATGGAGAATATTTTAACCTTTGAAAGGACTTATATTTATTTGGAGACACTCTGGCTGCTCCTGAAAGACTTGCTGCATTGGTCAAACTCTACCCTTTGCATTAGTATTTATTTTACTCAATGTAATTAGGTACCCCTCTAAGAGCCTTAGAGTAGCTGACTTTGGAGTGTTCTGGTGGCAGTATCTACCTTATAGACTGGGAAGAAGGAGCATAGCTAGTAAATCTGCTAGCCTTTCCCAGTGTGTGTGTGTGTGTGTGTGTGTGTGTGTGTGTGTGTGTGTGTGTGTGTGTGAAAATCATGTCTCAAAGAGTGTGTGAGTCAGCTACTTGGAGCAGGGACATAGAGCACTGGTTTCTCAGAGAGGATGGTGGAGGACTTGGCTTGGAATACTCGGCTGAGGACTCAACTCTATAGCTGTGTCAATGAGGAGCTTATTTCAAGGCATGGAGAGAGAGAGAGAGAGAGAGAGGGAAACCCATCCCTAGGGCTGAGTGTGCTCCCTGTGTGCTCTTAAGGGAAATTGTGCTTGGTGCAGAGCTGCATCTGGAAGTTAAGTGAATGTCCCTCACTGGTGTCCTTGGTGAGGTTTGAGAATCCTTGATCACTGGCCCAGAGGAGGGATGTCACAGTTGCAATAAAAGTTAAAAACACGAAAGTTCATTAGCATATACTCTTTTTTTTCACAATGATATTAATTTGTCAGACGGAAGTTATAGAGATGTTATATTAAGCATGCTATTAAATAATATGTGCATTTTATTGTTATACAAACCAGTATTAATGTCTCTCCAACTGTAGCAGATGGACTGCAGCTGTCAGTGTAACTCTTGTATGTGTAGATGTGATCTTCTGTTTGCCACAAAGCAAGTTTTTTAGATTTCACAGTTTTTCAGATATTTGTATAGTTATGATTTATGTGCATATTTGCATAATTAATAACCACTTCAGCTGCCTTTTTAAAATCAGTTGGCTAACTGTAACTGAAAGATCTACTTTTCTGTTAAGAACACAGATATACAAAGTTTTAAATAAAATATGCTTTCTGCCATTAAGGAGAAAATTTCTCGTAAGAGAGCAGACTTGCTGACTAAGAAGCAGCCAAGATAATGTTATCTAATTGAGTAGCCTTCCCTTTCAGAACAATTATTGGGGAGCATGCATTTTCCCACCAGACATAGACGGTCAAGATAATCGCCAAGGATTCAAAACAGCCCTGACGGATCATCTCTAAAGTGAAATAACTTGTAAATGCTTCAGGGATAATAGTTAATTTGATTTCTTGGCTCATCAGCTCCACAGTGAAATAGCTTGCAAAGGTTTTTTAGACCTAGTCTTTGATCACACAAACCAAATTCGTAAGCCAAAGCATACATGAGAATTTTATGCATATATGTATACATATATATATATATATATATATATATATATATTTTTTGTGTGTGTGTGTATGTGTCTATATATATATATATATATATATATATATATATATATATGTGTGTGTGTGTGTGTGTGTGTGTGTGTGTAGTATAAGTCATATATACTATAAATAGAACTTTAAGTATATTGTGTGCACTGTATATAGAGCTGTAGATTGTTGTAGATTGTGCATACATCATCAATCAGCAAGTAATGGCAGTGACTTACATATCTGTACCTATGTTAATGCATGCTTCACACCGTGCCTAGCAGTCAAAACGAAGCATTGACCAATGTGTTTTTCTAAGCTAGCAAGTTTATGTCTTTTACTTATTTTATATTATTGTTTATGTCTAAACCTGTAGTTCTTCAGTGAGTGGCTGGACCTCTTGTGTAACTATATTTAGTTATAATGTATAATTTATGCAGCTGTACAACTAACTATAGTATTTAGTAATTTTTAATAATTTGCACAACTATAACTATGCTGCTGTTGGCAAATGAAAAGTTTGCATTTAGTCATAACTTACTTAAGCAAATGTAAGACTGTTACTGTGAGATGAGTGTCTACTTTTGAATGTAATGAATATATGTAGTTTGAATGTCTGTATTTAACCTTGTATGTTTGCTGTTTGCCCTTCAGAGCCCTGGTTATGGCTGAAAAGGGTCTTTGGATGAGCTTACTCACCTGGTTAACAAACTAAAATAAGTAAATACAGAAACAAATGTAAATATCTACAAAGCAGTGTTATTAAGGCACCAGTTATCAGTGCAAGGATTTTCCAGCATTGTGTGTGCTTTCATTTGATGCCAAGGAGTACCATGTAAACACCTTTTGGTTCAAGCTGTTAATGTAATTTTTAGCATTGACATATATTCATAATTTTCTGGAAATAACCCACATTTTCTCTGGTACTGAGTACCTCATTTGTTTGAGGAGCCATTCCTGACCTATATAGCGACGGGGCATATAAATGCTATTCCTTAATGCATCTAGGAGGACAGTGAGTGTGATATTTACTGAAGTATGCATATTGTATTACTAAACAAGTATAAATATCTGCAGATTGGTAGGAAACAGACATAAGGTATCAGTGGCATGTTTTTCAGCACTGTGCAAGCTTTCATTTGCTACCATGAAGTAACAAATATACTCTGGCTGGGTCAAGTTATTAACAGGAATATTCATATGGCATATATTTATAATTTGGCATAAAAATAAATCAAATTGTCTTGCTTACTGACCACTGTGGTTGGGTCAGCAGACATTTCTGGCCTGTGTGCTAAATTGTTCTGTGAAATGCTGCTCTACCATACTACTCTGTTGGCACTACCTGAAGTGTTTACAAAAATATGCAACTATACATAAATCACATTAATTATCTGCAGAGTTGTAGTATAGGTAGCACTGATAAGTTCCAAGCTTTATGTAAGTTTTCATTTGATACCAAGAGGTACCAAATAAAGTAAATGTTGGGCAAAGTAGTAAAACAAGTATTAATATTTGCCCATATTCATAATTTTAAATGATAAGAGAGCACAGTATCTCACTGATCATCCAGTTTCTGTTCTGACATAAATACAGTAGTTAAGATATTGATGTAAATACAGTATTATGCATATTGACATAAATATAATATTTATGTTTATTTTTATAGGTAAAGAAAGAACAAGCATTTACAAAGTGGTAGCAAATAGACATCAGTTGTTAGTGTAGTTTTCCAGCATAATTTACCATTTTATTTAATGCCCTGAAGATGTATATATAAATTTCTTCAGGTTAAGTTACTAATATAGATATTACTGTGCTGTGTATTCATAATTTTGAATGAAAATTAATCATAATATGTGAATTACTGGCAAATGGATACCATTACACAAGTAAAAGTTTCAACATGCCTTGCAGCAAATTACTCAGATTAGGACCCCCAAAATAACTTATAACCTCTTATCACCAAAATTCACAAGATGGAATATACCATGTGAGGCAAAGTGAGCACATCAGTGAAATGTGATAGTCAAGAGTCACAGCACTTGGTAAGATTACATTACCACAGTACATTTTTTAGTGGTTGCAAATAGCAACACAACTTGCCAAGAATGTCCAGTATAAAGACTTCCTCTAAAATGCAGTGTACTTCTTCACCATATATACAACAGCAGTACCCATTCAATCTATGAAAAAGAGAAACATATTTATCCCACTGCATATATCAGTTTGTTACAGTCATGTGCATGTGATACAACCCATAGCAAAATCTGTTGCTGTCACATGTGTACACTACATTTCAGTGTAACAAAATAAATTAATGTATAAATACCAGATACAGTGCTATGTGTTTCATTTCATTGTTGGGTGTATACGGTCAGCCCATTTCAAGCATTCAGTGTTAAGATTTTTTTAAACTGATACCCATTGTAAACAGCACAGTGAATCATATTAAACCTTCAAAAGAACTTTATATATGTATAAATTAACACATTTTAGCCATTCTTTGTGCTTTCTAGTTGAAGTTGCTAGCTGTTAAGTGTTCTACCTTTTCTCCATTTGTTCCACATTATGAGAGTTAGTATTTTACATTTTTTATTTATTTATTTCCATTTGTTGACTGGGAGTGTCCGACTGGACGTAGGTCCATTTTCAGCGGAGGCCTGGGGAGAAAAGCTCCACAGTTAAAATAAACAGACAGTAGTTACATTGGATTACATAGTGATTAACAATTTAACATAGCAATTAATTATAAACATATTTACAGATGAAGAACATAGTACATCAGTAGACAAGTAGAATCTTTATCTGCGACGTACATAACAGACATTAACAAATGTTACAATAAGAAGTTCCTGCTGTATAATAAGTACTAGGCTTATGAGCATCTGAGCTTGCTATAATCAAGGTAGTTAGTGGAGTGGAAAGAAAGGTAGTGATTGGATGGGGTGGGTAATATTAGAGTGGGAGTTGCAAGGGCATAGCCAGCATGTTTTTAGGTGCGCTTTTAGTAAAGTTTTGAAGTGGGTGCATGATGGTACGGAGGTAATTGTGGGTGGGAGGGAGTTCCATAATTTGGCTATGGCGCAAGAGAATAGTGCTTCACCAGCAGAGTTATTGGCTTTAGTGATCTGCAAGTGATTTTTGTTGCTGGATCTTAGTGGTCTCGTGGTGCGATAGGATTGGAGTAGTTTCTGGTGGGATGGGACATTTAGTTGATGGTTTACTAGTTTGTGGGTGAGTGAGAGTTGATACCATTGAAGGAGGTGAGGGAGTTCAAGCCAGCCCAGTTCAGCAAGTGAGAGACAGTGGTGACTACGGTAGGATGCCCCTGTGGTGAATTTGGCGATTTTGTTGTAGCAGGTCTCTAGCTTGTTTAGATCGCATTGCCTTAGGTTGGTATATATTGGAATGGCATTGAGTAGGGTGGAGATAAGGTGGGAATTTGCTGTTGAAATCTTTGCTACTTTGGTGAGAAATTGCTTATTTCTGTATAACGCTCCTAGTTTTTTGTGGACTTTTTTATGGTCATGGATATGTGAATGTCAAATTTTAGTTAATTGTCTGTTTCCACTCCTAGCAATTTATTGTTCAGTTGGGTATATAGTGGTGTTGTCTTTTGCTGTGATGTTAAAGTGAGAGTTGTTTTGAGTATGTTTGGTGGGTTGGAAGATGAGTAGTTTAGTTTTGTTTGGGTT